>NW_026291976.1:0-26693 GCF_023091745.1 Budorcas taxicolor | reverse complement strand
CTATTGATGACTCCTTGGAGTGATTGCCTGCCCTACGTGCCTTACTTGACTGTTGCCATTTTGTGAACGATATGTTTGTTCTGAAGATTATCTCTTATGTTGTTTGTCGTTGTTATTGTAAAAGACCCCCGTAGTAATTTGGGGTCTAATTTTGATTTGCACTGATTATAACTAGACAGACACCCTATTTGATCGTTTTGCTACTTTGATTAGTAACTACTACAGGCTTATGGATTATTAGGCAAAGGGTTAAGTAAAATGAATCCATCCAATCTTAACCAGGTACTCATTTGTAAGCTAAGATCGACAGGTACTTGTGTAATAGGAATTGACACATAAACGAGACATAGTTGCCATGCTAGGTGTTAATCAAACGAGACTTGAGATAATTAGTAGACATATCAATTGGTGATAAATAGTAACCTTAGTTGGAACTGAATTTGGGATTGAATATTTTGAGGTGTTTAGAAAATCAGGTCAAAATAAGAAGCCTATTACAGCCGTTATGCTGCCGATTTTCCAGAGAAAGTTTGGAGTTCTAGTCTAACGGATAAGCTTAATCTTCGTTAATCAGTTATAGTCGTAAAAGAACGTGAATGCTTAGATCACACCCTAGTCTAACCTCCATAGGTCGGGTTGGGGGCGAGACACGCAGCCGAGCAGGCTTGCTGCCCCCGTCGTAGAGCTCTCGGAGAGCTTTCCAACGGTATGTTGTGCGCCACGTAACTCCTTAAAAGAACGTGAATGCGCCCAGTTATAGTAATAAAAGAACGTGAATGCTTAGATCATACCCTAGTCTAACCTCTATAGGTTGGGTTGGGGGCGTGACACTGCTCCTATTTTCGGAGCCCAAAATTAAACGTTTTCATCAGTTTCGGGAGACTTTTCTACTTTTGCACTGATTTTCCGTCCCAGATCGTACGTAGTGAGCCGCGAAAAGGATGACAACCTAATCCATCATATTTCTATTATCGAATCCAATGACACCTTGGGCAAGACAACTTCGTTTCACGTAGAGGCTGGGCCTACAAACCGAGGGAGTGTGGTTTGTGACCAAGTATATGTCACTCCGGTGCCCATAACTTTTAATTCTTAAGGAGTTACGCGGCAGATAGCTTACCGTTGGAAAGCTCTCCGAGAGTTCTACGACGGGGGCAGCAAGCTTGCCTGTTGTGCCTGTTTTCGGAGCCCAAAATCAAACGTTTTCATCTGTTTTGGGACACTTTTCTTCTTTTGCGCTGTTTTTCCGTCCCGGATCGTACGTCATGAGCTGCGAAAAGGACGACAATCTAATCCATCACATTTCTATTATCGAATCCCATGGCACCTTGGGCAAGACAACTTCGCTTCATATAGAGGCTGGGCCCGTAAACCGAGGGCGTAGGGCTTGGGACCGGGTCTCCGTCACTCCGGTGCACATAACTTTTGATCTGTAAGGAGTTACGCGGCGCACAGCATACCGTTGGAAAGCTCTCCGAGAGCTCTACGACGGGGGCAGCAATCCTGCTCGGTTGTGCCTATTTTATGGGCCTAAAATTGAACATTTTCATCTATTTCGGGACACTTTTCTTCTTTTCCGTTGTTTTTTCATCCCGGATCGTACGTTGTCTGCAGCGAAAAGGACGACAACCTTATTAATCACATTTCTATAACCATATCCCATGACACCTTGGGCATGACAACTTCACTTCACGTAGAGGCTGGGCCCGCAAACCGAGGGCGTGGGGCTTGTGACCAGGTATCTGTCGCTCCGGTGTCCATAACTTTTGATCCGTAAGGAGTTACGAGGCGCACAGAATACCGTTGGAAAGCTCTCCGAGAGCTCTACAACGGGGGTAGGAATCCTGCTTGGTTGCGCCTATTTTCGGAGCCCAAAATCAAACGTTTTCATCAGTTTCGGGATACTTTTCTACTTTTGCACTGTTTTTCCGTCCTGGATTGTACGTTGTGAGCCGCGAAAAGTATGATAACCTAATCAATCACATTTCTATTACCGAATCCACCGACACCCTGGGCATGACCACTTTACTTCAAGTAGAGGATGGGCCCACAAACCGAGGGCGTGGGGCTTGTGACCACGTATCTGTCGCTCCGGTGCCCATAACTTTTGATTCGTAAGGAGTTACGCGGCGCACAGAATACCGTTAGAAAGCTCTCCAAGAACTCTACGTAGGGGGTAGCAATCCTACTCGGCTGTGCCTATTTTTGGATCCCAAGATCGAACGTTTTCATCAGTTTCGGGACACATTTCTACTTTTGCGCTGTTTTTCCGTCCCAGATCGTACGTCGTGAGCCCCGAAAAGGACGACAACCTAATCTATCACATTTCTATTATCGAATCCCATGGCACCTTGAGCAAGGTAACTTCGCTTCACGTAGAGGTTGGGCCCGCAAACCGAGGGCGTGGGGCTTGGGACCAGGTCTCCGTCGCTTCAGTGCCCATAACTTTTGATCCGTAAGGAGTAACGCAGCGCACAGCATACCATTGGAAAGCTCTCCAAGAGCTCTACGACGGAGGCAGCAATCCTGCTAGGCTGCGCCTATTTTTGAAGCCCAAAATTGAACGTTTTCATCAGTTTCGGGATACTTTTCTTCTTTTGTGCTGTTTTTCTATCCCGGATCTTACGTCGTGAGCCGCGAAAAGGACGACAACCTAATCCATCACATTTCTATTATCGAATCAAACGGCACCTTGGGCAAGAAAACTTCACTTCACGTAGAGGCTGGGCCCGCAAACCGAGGGCGTGGGGCTTGGGACCAGGTCTCCGTCGCTCATTTGTCCATAACTATTGATACATAAGGAGTTACGCGGCGCACAGCATACCGTTGTAAAGGTCTCCGAGAGCTCTACGACGGGGGCAGCAAGCTTGCTCGGCTGCGCCTATTTTTGGAGACCAAAATCGAACGTTTTCATCAGTTTCAGGACACTTTTCTTCTTTTGCGCTGTTTTTCCGTCCTGGATCATACGTTGTCAGCAGTGAAAAGGACGACAACCTAATCAATCACATTTCTATTACCATATCCCACGACACCTTGGGCATGAAAACTTCACTTCATGTAGAGGCTGGGCCCGCAAACCGAGGGCGTGGGGCTTGGGACCAGGTATCTGTCGCTCCGGTGCCCTTAACTTTTGATCCGTAACGAGTTACGCGGCACACAAAATGCCATTGGAAAGCTCTCCGAGTGCTCTACGACGGGGGCAGTAATCCTGCTCGGTTGTGCCTATTTTTGGAGCCTAGAATCGAACGTTTTCGTCAGTTTCGGAACACTTTTCTGCTTTTGCGCTGTTTTTAAGTCCCGGATCGTACGTCGTGAGCCCCGAAAAGAATGACAATCTAATCCATCACATTTCTATTATCGAATCCTATGGCACCTTGGGCAAGACAACTTCGCTTCACGTAGAGGCTGGGCCTGCAAACCGAGGGCGTGGGGCTTGGAACCAGGTCTCCGTCGCTCCGGTGCCCATAACTTTTGATCCGTAAGGAGTTACGCGACGCATATCATACCGTTGAAAGGCTCTCCGAGAGCTCTACGACGGGGGCAGCAATCCTGCTGGGCTGTGCCTGTTTACGAAGCCCAAAATTGAACATTTTAATCAGTTTCGGGATACTTTTCTTCTTTTGCGCTGTTTTTCCATCCCAGATCGTACGTCGTGAGCAGCGAAAAGGACTACAACCTAATCCATCACATTTCTATTATCGAATCCCACGGCACCTTCAGCAAGACAACTTCGCTTCACGTAGAGGCTGGGCCTACAAACCGAGGGCGTGGGGCTTAGGACCAGGTCTCCGTCGCTCCTTTGCCCATAACTATTGATCCGTAAGGAGTTACGCGGCGCACAACATATCGTTAGAAAGGTCTCCGAGAGCTCTACGATGTGGACAGCAAACTTGCTCGGCTGCGCCTATTTTTGGAGCCCAAAATCGAACGTTTTCACCAGTTTCGGGACACTTTTCTTCTTTTGCGCTATTTTTCTGTCCCGGATCGTATGTCGTCAGCAGCGAAAATGACGACAACCTAATCAATCACATTTCTATAACCATATCCCATGACACCTTGGGCATGATAACTTCACTTCACGTAGAGGTTGGGCCCGCAAACCGAGGGCGTGGGGCTTGTGACCAGATATCTGTCGCTCCGGTGCCCATAACTTTTGATCCGTAAGGAGTTACGCGGCGCACAGAATGCCTTTGGAAAACTCATCGAGAGCTCTACGACAGGGGCAGCAATCCTGCTCGGTTGCGCCTGATTTTGGAGCCCAAGGTCTAACGTTTTCATCAGTGTCGGGACACTTTTCTACTTTTGTGCTGCTTTTTCGTCCCGGATCGTACGTCGTGAGCCACGGAAAGGACGGCAATCTAATGCATCACATTTCTATTATCGAATCCCATGAAACCTTGGGCAAGACAACTTCGCTTTACGACGGGGGCAGCAAGGCTGCTCAGCTGCGCTTGTTTTCAGAGCCCAAAATCGAAAGTTTTCAACAGTTTTTGGAGACTTTTCTTCTTTTGCGTCGATTTTCCTTCCCGAATCGTACGTCGTGTGCCTAGAAATGGACGATAACCTAATCCATCACATTTCTATTATCGAATCCCACAGCACCTTGGGCAAGACAACTTTGCTTCACGTAGAGGCTGGGCCCGTAAACCGAGGGTGTGGGGCATGGGACCAGGTCTCCATCGATCCTTTGCCCATAACTTTTGATCCGTAAGGAGTTACGCGGCACACAGCATATTGTTGGAAAGCTTTCTGAGAGCTCTACGATAGGGGCAGCAAGCTTGCCTGCCTTTGCCTATTTTCAGAGCCCAAAATTGAACATTTTCATCAGTTTTGGGACACTTTTCTTTTTTTACGCTATTTTTTCGTCGCGGATCGTACGTCGTCAGCCGCAAAAAAGACGACAACCTAATCCATCACATTTCTATTATTGAATCCCACGGAACCTTGGGCAAGACAACTTTGCTTCACGTAGAGGCTGGGCCCGTAAATTGAGGGCCTGGGGCTTGGGACTAGGTCTCCGTCGCTCTGGTGCCCATAACTTTTGATCCGTATGGAGTTACGCGGCGCACATCATACCGTTGGGAAGCTCTCCGAGAGCTCTACGACAGGGGCTGCAAGCCTACTCGGCTGCGCCTGTTTTTGGCACCCAAAATCGAATGCTTTCATTAGTTTCGGAACACTTTTTTTCTTTTACGCTGTTTTTCCGTCCCGGATTGTACGTTATGAGCCGCGGAAAGGACGACAACCTAATCTATCACATTTCTATTATCGAATCCCATGGCACCTTGGGCAAGAAAACTTCACTTCACGTAGAGGCTGGGCCCGTAAACCGAGGGCGTGGGGCTTGGGACCGGGTCTCTGTCGCTCCGGTGCCCATAACTTTTGATCCGTAAGGAGTTACGCGGCGCACAGCATACCGTTGGAAAGCTCTCCGACAGCTCTACGACGGGGACAACAATCCTGCTCGGCTGCGCCTATTTTAGGAGCCCAAAATTGAATGTTTTCATCTGTTTCGGGACACTTTTCTTCTTTTCTGCTATTTTTTTTTATCCCGGATCGTACGTCGTCAGGAGCAAAAAGTACGACAAACTTATCAATCACATTTCTATAACCATATCCCACGACACCTTGGGCATGACAACTTCACTTCATGTAGAGGCTCGGCCTGCAAACCGAGGGCGTGGGGCTTGTGACCAGGTATTTGTCGCTCCGGTGCCCATAACTTTTGATCCGTAAGGAGTTACGCGGTGCACAGAATACCGTTGGAAAGCTCTCCGAGAGCTCTACAACGGGGGCAGGAATCCTGCTCGGCTGCGCCTATTTTCAGAGCCTAAAATCAAACATTTTCATCATTTTCGGGACAATTTTCTACTTTTGCATTGTTTTTCCGTCCCGGATCGTAAGTCGTGAGCCGCGAAAAGAATGACAGCCAAATCAATCAAATTTCTATTACCGAATCCCCCGACACCCTGGGCCTGACCACTTTACTTCACGTAGAGGCTGGGCCTGCAAACCGAGGGCGTGGGGCTTGTGACCAGGTATCTGTCGCTCCGGTGCCCATAACTTTTGATCCGTATTGAGTTACGCGGCACACATAATATAGTTGGAAAGCTCTCCAAGAACTCTAAGACTGGGGTAGCAATCCTGCTCAGCTGCGCCTATTTTCGGAGCCCAAGATCGAACGTTTTCATCAGTTTTGGGACACTTTTCAGCTTTTGTGTTGTTTTTCCGTCCTAGATCGTACGTCGTGAGCACCGAAAAGGACGACAACCTAATCCATCACATATCTATTATTGAATACCATGGCACCTTGGGCAAGACAACTTCGCTTCACGTAGAGGCTGGGCCCACAAACCGAGGGCGTGGGGCTTGGGACTAGGTCTCCGTCGCTCCGGTGCCCATAACTTTTGATCCGTAAGGAGTTACGGGGCGCACACCATATCGTTGGAAAGCTCTCCGAGAGCTCTACGACGGGGGCAGTAATCTTGCTAGGCTGCGCCTATTTTCGAAGCCCAAAATTGAACGTTTTCATCAGTTTCGGGATACTTTTATTCTTTTGCGCTGTTTTTCCATCCCGAATCGTACGTCGTGAGCCGCGAAAAGGACGACAACCTAATCCATCACATTTATATTATCGAATTCCACGGCACCTTGGGCAAGACAACTTCTATTCACGTAGAGGCTGGGCCCGCAAACCGAGGGCGTGGGGCTTGCGACCAGGTCTCCGTCGCTCCTTTGCCCATAACTATTGATACGTAAGGAGTTACGTGGCGCACAACATACCGTTGGAAAGGTCTCCGGGAGCTCTACGACGGGGGCAGCAAGCTTGCCTGGCTGCACCTATTTTTGGAGCCCAAAATCGAACGCTTTCATCAGTTTCAGAACATTTTTCTTCTTTTGCGCTGTTTTTCTGTGCTGGATCATACATTGTCAGCAGTGAAAAGGACGACAACCTAATCAATCACATTTCTATTACCATATCCCACGACACCTTGGGCATGACAACTTTACTTCACGTAGAGGCTGGGCTCACAAACTGAGGGCGTAGGGCTTGGGACCAGGTATCTGTCGCTCTGGTGCCCATAACTTTTGATCCGTATGGAATTTCGCAGTGCACAGAATGCCGTTGGAAAGCCCTCCAAGAGCTCTACGATAGGGGCAACAATCCTGCTTGGCTGCGCCTGTTATTGGAGCCCAAAATCGAACGTTTTCATCAGTTTCAGGACACTTTTCTACTTTTGCGCTGTTTTTCCGTCCCGTATCGTACGCCGTGAGTCACGAAAAGGACAGCAACCTAATCCATCACATTTCTATTACCGAATCACATGACACCTTGGGCAAGACAACTTCGCTTCACATAGAGGCTGGGCCTACAAACCGAGGGCGTGGGGCTTGTGACTAGGTCTCTATATCTCATGTGCCATTAACTTTTGATCCGTAAGGATTTATCCGACGCACAACATACCGTTGGAAAGCACTTCTAGAGCTTTACGACGGGGGCAGCAAGCCTGCTCGGCTGTGCTTGCTTTTGGAGCCCAAAATCAAATGTTTTCAACAGTTTTGGGAGACTTTTCTTCTTTTACGCCGTTTTTCCTTCCCGAATCGTACGTCGTGTGCCTAGAAATGAACAACAACCTAATCCATCACATTTCTAAAATCGAATCCCACGGCACCTTGGGCAAGACAACTTCGCTTTACGTAGAGGCTGGACCCGCAAACCGAGGGCATGGGGCTTGGGACTAGGTCTTCGTCACTCCTTTGCCCATAACTTTTGATCCGTAAGGAGTTACGCGGCACACAGCATATCGTTGGAAAGCTCTCTGAGATCTCTACGATGGGGGTAGCAATCCTGCTAGGCTGCGCCTATTTTCAAATCCTAAAATTGAACATTTTCGTCAGTTTCGGGATACTTTTCTTTTTTTGCGCTGTTTTTCCATCCCGGATCGTACGTCGTGAGCCGCGAAAAGGACGACAACCTAATCCATCACATTTCTATTATCGAATCCCACTGCACCTTGGGCAAGACAACTTCGCTTCACATAGAGGCTGGGCTCGCAAACTGAGGGCGTGGGGCTTGGGACTATGTCTCCGTCGCTTCGGTGCCCATAAATTTTGATCCGTAAGGAGTTACGCGGCGCACAGCATATCGTTGGAAAGCTCAGGAGAGCTCTACGACGGTGGCAGCAAGCTTGCTCGGCTGCACTAGTTTTCGGAGCCCAAAATCGAACCTTTTCATCTATTTCTTGACATTTTTGTTCTTTTGCGCTATTTTTCCGTCTCGGATCGTACGTCGTGAGCCACGAAAAGGACGACAACCTAATCCATCACATTTCTATTATCAAATCCCATGGCACCGTGGGCAAGACAACTTCGCTTCATGTAGAGGCTGGGCTTGTAAACCGAGGGCGTGGGGCTTAGGACTGGGTCTCCGTTGCTCCGGCGCCCATAACTTTTGATCCGTAAGGAGTTACGCGGTGCACAGCATACCGTTGGAAAGCTCTCCGAGAGCTCTACGATGGGGGCAGCAATCCTGATCGGCTGCGCCTATTTTAGGAGCCCAAAATCGAACGTTTTCATCTATTTTGGGACATTTTTTTTCTTTTGCGCTGTTTTTCCGTCCCAGATCGTACGTCGTCAGCAGCGAAAAGGAAAACAACCATATCAATCACATTTCTATAACCATCTCCCACGACACCTTGGGCATGACAACTTCACTTCACGTAGAGGCTGGGCCCGCAAACAGAGGGCGTGGGGCTTGTGACCAGGTATTTGTCGCTCCGGTGCCCATAACTTTTGATATGTAAGGAGTTACACGGCGCACAAAATACCGTTGGAAAGTTCTCCGAGACCTCTACGACGGGGGCAGCAATCCTGCTCGGCTGCGCCTATTTTCGGAGCCCAAAATCGAACGTTTTCATCAGTTTTGAGATACTTTTCTGATTTTGGACTGTTTTTCCGTCCCGGATCGTACGTCGTGAGCCGCGAAAAGGATGACAACCTAATCAATCACATTTCTATTACTGAATCCCCCAACACCTTAGGCATGACCACTTCACTTCACGTAGAGGCTGGGCCCGCAAACTGAGGACGTGGGGTTACGACTAGGTATTTGTCGCTCCGGTGTCCATAACTTTTGATCCGTAAGGAGTTATATGGCGCATAGAATACCGTTGGAAAGCTCTCAGAGAACTTTACGACGGGGGCAGCAATCCTGCTCGGCTGTGCCTATTTTTCTACTTTTGCGCTATTTTTTCGTCCCAGATCATACATCGTGAGCCCCGAAAAGGACGACAACCTAATCCATCACATTTCTATTATCGAATCCCATGGCACCTTGGGCAAGACAACTTCGTTTCATGGAGAGGCTAGGCCCGTAAACCGAGGGCATGGGGCTTGGGACCAAGTCTCCGTCGCTCCGATGCCCATAAATTTTGATCCGTAAGGAGTTACGCGGCGCATAACATACAGTTGAAAGGCTCTCCGGGTGCTCTACAACGGGGGCAGCAATCCTGCTAGGCTGCGCCTATTTTTGAAGCACAAAATTGAACGTTTTCATCAGTTTCGGGATACTTTTCTTCTTTTGCGCTGTTTTTCTATCCCGGATTGTACGTCGTGAGCCGCGAAAACAACTACAACCTAATCCATCACATTTCTATTATCGAATCCCACGGCACCTTCGGAAAGACACCTTCACTTCACGTAAAGGCTGGGCCTGCAAACCGAGGGCGTGGGGCTTGGGACCAGGTCTCTGTCGCTCCTTTGCCCATAACTATTGATCCGTAAGGAGTTATGCGGCGCACAGTATATCGTTGGAAAGGTCTCCGAGAACTCTACAATGTGGGCAGCAAACTTGCTCAGCTGCACCTATTTTTGGAGCCCAAAATCAAACGTTTTCATCAGTTTCGGGACACTTTTCTTTTTTTGCAATGTTTTTCCGTCCCGGATCGTACGTCGTCAGCAGCGAAAAGGACGACAACCTAATCAATCACATTTCTATTACCATATCCCATGACACCTTGGGCATGACAACTTCACTTAACGTAGTGGTTGGGCCCGCAAATCGAGGGCGTGGGGCTTGGGACCAGGTATCTATCGTTCTGGTGCCCATAACTTTTGATCCGTAAGGAGTTACGCGGCGCACAAAATGTCGTTGGAAAGCTCTCCGATAGCTCTATGACAGGGGCAGCAATCCTACTTGGCTGCGCCTATTTTTGGAGCCCAAAGTCTAACGTTTTCATCAGTTTCGAGACACTTTTATAATTTTGGGTTGTTTTTTCGTCCCGGATCGTACGTCGTGAGCCACGAAAAAGACGGCAACCTAATCCATCACATTTCTATTATCGAATCCCATGACACCTTAGGCAAGACAACTTCGCTTCACATAGAGGCTAGGCCCACAAACCAAGGGCGTGGGGCTTAGGACCAGGTCTCCGTCGCTCCGGTGCCATTAACTTTTGATCCGTAAGGATTTATGCGGCGCACAACATACTTTTGGAAAGCTCTTCTAGAGCTTTACGATAGGGGCAGCATGCCTGCTCGGCTGCGCTTGTTTTCGGAGCCCAGAATCGAATGTTTTCAACAGTTTTGGGAGACTTTTCTTCTTTTGCGTCGATTTTCCTTCCCGAATCGTACGTCGTGTGCCTAGAAATGGACGACAACCTAATCCATCACATTTCTATTATCGAATCCCACGGCACCTTGGGCAAGACAACTTCGCTTCATGTAGAGGATGGGCCCGCAAACCGAGGGCGTGGGGCATGGGACCAGGTCTCCGTCGATCCTTTGCCCATAACTTTTGATTCGTAAGGAGTTACGCGGCACAACATATTGTTGGAAAGCTTTCTAAGAGCTCTACGATGGGGGCAGCAAGCTTGCTTGCCCTCGCCTATTTTCAGAGCCCAAAATCGAACATTTTCATCAGTTTTGGGACACTTTTCTTCTTTTGCGCTGTTTTTTTGTCCTGGATCGTACGCCATCAGCAGCGAAAAGGACAACAACCTAATCCATCACATTCCTATTATTGAATCCCATGGAACCTTGGCAAGACAACATCGATTCACGTAGAGGCGGGCCCTGCAAACCGAGGGCGTAGGGCTTGGGACCAGGTCTCCGTCGCTCTGGTGCCCATAACTTTTGATCCGTATGGAGTTACACGGCCCACATCATACCATTGGGAAGCTCTCTGAGAGCTCTACGACAGGGGCTGCAAGGCTACTCGGCTGCGCCTGTTAATGGAGCACAAAATCGAACGCTTTCATCACTTTCGTGACAATTTTCTTCTTTTCCGCTGTTTTTTCGTCCCGGATTGTACGTCGTGAGCAGCGAAAAGGACAACAACCTAATCAATCACATTTCTATTATAGAATCCCACGGCACCTTGTGCAAGACCACTTCCCTTCACGTAGAGGCTGGGCCCGCAAATCGAGGGCGTGGGGCTTGGGACTATGTCTCTGTCGCTCTGGTGCCCATAACTTTTGATCCGTATGGAGTTACGCGGCGCACAGCATATCGTTGGAAAGCTCTCCAAGAGCTCTACGACGGGGGCAGCAATCCTGGTAGGCTGCCCTTGTTTTCGGAGCCCAAAATCGAAAGTTTTCATCAGTTTCGGGATATTTTTCTTCTTTTTTGTTATTTTTCCGTCCCGGATTGTACATCATGAGCCCCGAAAAGGACGACAACCTAATCTATCACATTTCTATTATCGAATCCCACGGCACCTTGGGCATGGAAACTTCACTTCACGTAGAGGTTGTGCCCGCAAACCGAGGGCGTGGGGCTTGTGACCAGGTATCTATCGCTCCGGAGCCCATAACTTTCGATCCTTAAGGAGTTACGCGGCGCACAACATGCCGTTAGAAAGCTCTCCGAGAGCTCAACGATGGGGGCAATAAACCTTCTCTGCTACACCTATTTTCAAAGTCCAAAATCGAACGATTTCATCAATTTCGGGATACTTTTCTACTTTTGTGCTGTTTTTCCATCCCAGATCGTACGTCGTGAGCAGCGAAAAGGATGAAGACCTAATCCATCACATTTCTATTATCGAATCCCATGGCACCTTGGGCAAGACAACTTCGCTTCATGTAGAGGTTGGACCCGTAAACCGAGGCTGCGGGGCTTGGGACCAGGTCTACGTCGCTCATTTGCCCATAACTTTTGATCCGTAAAGAGTTATGCGGCGCAAAACAAACTGTTGGAAAGCTCTCCGAGAGCTCTACGACGGGGGCAGCAAGCTTGCTCGGCTGCGCCTATTTTCGGAGCTCAAAGTCGAACGTTTTCATTAGTTTCGGGACACTTTTCTTCTTTTGTGATGTTTTTCCATCCCGAATGGTACGTCGTTCGCCGCGAAAAGGACGACAACCAAATCAATCACATTTCTATTATCGAATCCCATGGGACCTTGGGCAAGACAACTTCGCTTCACGTAGAGGCTGGGCCTGCAAACCGATGGCGTGGGGCTTGGGACCATGTCTCCGTCGCTCCGGTGCCCATTACTTTTGATCCGTAAGGAGTTACGCGGCGCACAGCATACCGTTGGAAAGCTCTCCGAGAGCTCTACGATGGGGGCAGCAATCCTGTTGGGCTACGCCTATTTTCAAGGCTTTCATCAGTTTCAGGATAGTTTTCTTCTTTTGCGCTGTTTTTTCATCCCGGATCATTTGTCGTGAGCCACGAAAAGGACGACAACCTAATCCATCACATTTCTATTATCGAATCACACGGCACCTTGGGCAAGACCACTTCGCTTCACGTAGAGGCTTGGCCCACAAACCCGAGGGCGTGGGGCTTGGGACTAGGTCTCCGTCGCCCATTTGCCCATAACTATTGATCCGTAAGGAGTTACGCGGCGCACAACATACAGTTGGAAAGGTCTCCGAGAGCTCTACGACGGTAGCAGTAAGCTTGCTCGGCTGCGCCTATCTTTGGTGCCCAAAATTGAACGTTTTCATCAGTTTCAGGACACTTTTCTTCTTTTGCGCTGTTTTCCGTCCCAGATCGTACGTCGTCAACAGCGAAAAGGACGACAACCTAATCAATCACACTTCTATTTCCATATCCACGACACCTTGGGCTTGACAACTTCACTTCACGTAGAGGCAGGGCCCGCAAACCGAGGGCGTGGGACTTGTGACCTGGTATCTGTCGCTTTGGTGCCCATAACGTTTTATCCGTTAGGAGTTACGTGGCGCACAGGATGTCGTTGAAAAGCTCTCCGAGAACTCTACGACGGGGGAAGCAATCTTGCTCAATTGCGCCTATTTTTGGAGCCCAAAATTGAACGTTTTCATCCGTTTCGGACACTTTTCTACTTTTGGGCTATATTTCCGTCCCGGATCGTACGTCGTTAGCCACGAAAAGGACGGCAACCTAATCCATTACATTTCTATTATCGAATCCCATGACACCTTGGGTAAGACAACTTCGCTTCACGTAGAGGCTGAGCCCACAAACCAAGGGCGTGGGGCTTAGGACCAGGTCTCCGTCGCTCCGGTGCCATTAACTTTTGATCCATAAAGATTCACGTGGCGCACAGGATACCGTTGGAAAGCTCTTCTAGAGCTTTACGACGGGGGCAGCAAGCCTGCTTGACTGCACTTGTTTTGAAGACAAAAATCGAATGTTTTCAACAGTTTTGGGAGACTTTTCTTCTTTTGCGCCGTTTTTCTTTCCTGAATCGTACGTCGTGTGCCTAGAAATGGACGACAACCTAATCCATCATATTTCTATTATCGAATCCCATGACACCTTGGGCAAGACAACTTCGCTTCACCTAGGGGCTGGGCCCGCAAACCGAGGGCGTGGGGCTTGGGACCAGGTCTCCGTCGCTCCTTAGCCCATAACTTTTCATCCGTTAAGAGTTACGCGGCACACAACATATCGTTGGAAAGCTCTCCGAGAGCTCTACGATGTGGACAACAAGCCTGCTTGCCTGCGCCTTTTTTTAGAGCCCAAAATCGAATGTTTTCATCAGTTTTGGGATACTTTTCTTCTTTTGCGCTGTTTTTTCATCCGGGATCGTACGTCTTCAGCAGCGAAAAGGACGACAACGTAATCCATCACATTTCCATTATTGAATCCCATGGTACCTTGGGCAAGACAACTTCGCTTCAAGTAGAGGCTGGGCCCGCAAACCGAGGGCGTGGGGCTTGGGACTATGTCTCCATCGCTCCGGTGCCCATAAGTTTTGATCCTTAAGGAGTTACGCAGCACATAGCATACCATTGGAAAGCTCTTCGAGAGTTCTACGACGGGGGTAGCAAGCTTGCCTATTGCGCCTGTTTTTGGAGCCCAAAATCGAACGTTTTCATTTGTTTCAGGACACTTTTCTTCTTCTGCACTGTTTGTCCGTCCGGGATCGTACGTCGTGAGCTGCGAAAAGGACGACAACCTAATCCATCACATTTCTATTATCGAATCCCATGGCACCTTGGGCAAAACAACTTCGCTTCATGTAGAGGCTGGGCCAGCAAACCGAGGGCGTGGGGCTTGGGACTATGTCTCCGTTGCTCCGGTGCCCATAACTTTCGATCCTTAAGGAGTTACACGGCACATAGCATACCGTTGGAAAGCTCTTCGAGAGTTCTACGACGGAGGTAGCAAGCTTGCCTATTGCGCCTGTTTTTGGAGCCCAAAATCGAACGTTTTCATTTGTTTCGGGACACTTTTCTTCTTTTGCACTGTCTCTCCATCCAGGATCGTACGTCGTGAGCTGCGAAAAGGACGACAACCTAATCCATCACATTTCTATTATCGAATCCCACGGCACCTTGGGCAAGACAACTTCGCTTCACCTAGGGGCTGGGCCCGCAAACCGAGGGCGTGGGGCTTGGGACCAGGTCTCCGTCGCTCCTTAGCCCATAACTTTTCATCCGTTAGGAGTTACGCGGCACACAGCATATCGTTGGAAAGCTCTCCGAGAGCTCTACGATGGGGGACAACAAGCCTGCTTGCTTGCACCTTTTTTTAGAGCCAAAATCGAACGTTTTCATCAGTTTTGGGACATTTTTCTTCTTTTGCGCTGTTTTTCATCCTGGATCGTCCGTCTTCAGCCGCGAAAAGGACGACAACCTAATCCATCACATTTCTATTATTGAATCCCATGGTACCTTGGGCAAGACAACTTCGCTTCAAGTAGAGGCTGGGCCTGCAAACCGAGGGCGTGGGGCTTGGGACTATGTCTCCATCGCTCCGGTGCCCATAACTTTTGATCCTTAAGGAGTTACGCGGCACATAGCATACCGTTGGAAAGCTCTCCGAGAGTTCTACGACGAGGGTAGCAAGCTTGCCTATTGGGCCTATTTTTGGAGCCCAAAATCGAACGTTTTCATTTGTTTCGGGATACTTTTCTTCTTTTGCACTGTTTGTCCGTCCGGGATCGTACGTCGTGAGCTGCGAAAAGGATGATAACCTAATCCATCACATTTCTATTATCGAATCCCATGGCACCTTGGCAAAACAACTTCGCTTCATGTAGAGGCTGGACCCGCAAACCGAGGGCGTGGGGCGTGGGACTATGTCTCCGTCCCTTCGGTGCCTATAACTTTTGATCCTTAAGGAGTTACGCGGCACACAGCATACCGTTAGAAAGCTCTCCAAGAACTCTACGACTGGGGCAGCAATCCTGCTCGGTTGCGCCGGTTTTAGGAGCCCAAAATCGAGCGTTTTGATCTTTTTCGGGACACTTTTCTTCTTTTCCGCTGTTTTTTCGTCTCGGATCGTACGTCGTCAGTAGCAAAAAGGAGGAAAACCTTATCAATCAAATTTCCATAACCATATCCCACGACACCTTGGGCATGACAACTTCACTTCATGTAGAGGCTGGGCCCGCAAACCGGAGGGCGTGGGACTTGTGACCAGATATCTGTCGCTCCGGTGTCCATAACTTTTGATCCGTAAGGAGTTATGCGGCGCACAGAATACCGTTAGAAAGCTCTCAGAGAGCTCTACGACGGGAGCAGGAATCCTACTTGGCTGCGCCTGTTTTCGGAGCCCAAAATCAAACGTTTTCATCCGTTTCGGGATACTTTTCCACTTTTGGCACGATATTTCCGTCCCGGATCGTACGTTGTGAGCCGCGAAAAGGATGACAACCTAATCAATGAAATTTCTATTACCGAATCCCCTGACACCCTGGGCATGACCAATTTACTTCACGTAGAGGCTGGGCTCGCAAACTGAGGGCGTGGGGCTTGTGACCAGGTATCTGTTGCTCCGGTGCCCATAACTTTTGATCCGTAAGGAGTTACGCGGCGCACAGAATACCGTTGGAAAGCTCTCCAAGAATTCTACGACGGGGGCAGCAATCCTGCTTGGCTGCGCCTAATTTCGAAGCCCAAAATTGAACGTTTTCATCAGTTTCGGGATACTTTTCTTCTTTTGCGCTGTTTTTCTATCCCGGATCGTACGTCATGAGCCGCGAAAAGGACGACAACCTAATCCATCACATTTCTATTATCGAATCCCATGGCACCTTAGGCAAGACAACTTCGCTTCACGTAGAGGCTGGGCCCGCAAACCGAGGGCGTTGGGCTTGGGACCAGGTCTTCGTCGCTCCTTTGCCCATTACTATTGATACGTAAGGAGTTACACAGCGCACACCATACCGTTGGAATGGTCTCCGAGAGCTCTACGACTGGGGCCGCAAGCTTGCTCGGCTGCGCCTATTTTTGGAGCCCAGAATCGGACGTTCTTATCCGTTTCGGGACACTTTTCTTCTTTTGCGCTGTTTTTTCGTCCCGGATCATATGTTGTCAGCAGCGACAAGGACGACAACCTAATCAATCACATTTCTATTACCATATCCCACGATACCTTGGGCCTGACAACTTCACTTCACGTAGAGGCTGGGCCCGCAAACCGAGGGCGTAGGGCTTGGGACCAGTTATCTGTTGCTCCGATGCCCATAACTTTTGATCCGTACGAGTTACGCTAGCACAGAATGCCGTTGGAAAGCTCTCCGAGAGCTCTACGACTGGGGCAGCAATCCTGCTCGGTAGCGCCTATTTTTGGAGCCCCAAAACGATCGTTTTCTTCAGTTTGGGGACACTTTTATACTTTTGCGCTGTTTTTTTCATCCCGGATCGTACGTCGTGAGCCACGAAAAGGACGGCAACCTAATCCATCATATTTCTATTATCGAATCCCATGACACCTTGGGCAAGACAACTTCACTTCACGTCAAGGCTGGGCCCACAAACCGAGGGCGTGGGGCTTGGGACCAGGTCTCCGTAGCTCCGTTGCCATTAACTTTTGTAGCTCCGTTGCCATTAACTTTTGATCCGTAAGGATTTATGCGGCGCACAACATACCGTTAGAAAGCACTTTTAGAGCTTTACGACGGGGGGCAGCAAGCCTGCTCGCCTACGATTGTTTTTGGAGCCCAAATCAAATGTTTTCAATAGTTTTTGGGAGACTTTTCTTCTTTTGCGCCGTTTTTCCTTTTCGAATCGTACGTCGTGTGCCTAGAAATGGACGACAACCTAATCCATCACATTTCTAATATCGAATCCCGAACGGCACTATGGGCAAGACAACTTCGCTTTACGTAGAGGCTGGACCCGCAAACCTAGGGCGTGGGGCTTGGGACCAGGTCTCTATCGCTCATTTGCCCATAACTTTTGATCCATAAGGAGTTACGCGGAACACAACATATCGTTGGAAAGCTCGCCGAGAGCTCTACGACGGGGGCACCAATCCTGCCAGGCTGCGTCTATTTTCGAAGCCCAAAATTGACCGTTTTCATCAGTTTTCTGGATACTTTTCTTCTTTTGCACTATTTTTCCATCTCGGATCGTACGTCGTGGGCCGCGAAAAGAACGACAACCTAATCCATCACATTTCTATTATCGAATCCCACGGTCCCTTGGGCAAGACAACTTCGCTTCACGTAGAGGCTGGGCCTGCAAACCGAGGGCGTGGGGCTTGGGACTATGTCTCCGTCGCTTCGGTGCCCATAACTTTTGATCCGTAAGTAGTTACGCGGCGCACAGCATATCGTTGGAAAGCTCTTCGAGAGCTCTACAGCGGGGGCAGCAAGCCTGCTCGGCTGCACCAATTTCGGAGCTCAAAATCGAACGTTTTCATCTATTTCTTGATATTTTTTTCTTATTTTACTTTTTTTTTTTGTCTCGGATCGTACGTCGTGAGCCCCAAAAAGGACGACAACCTAATCCATCACATTTCTATTATCGAATCCCATTGCACCTTGGGCAAAACAACTTCGCTTAACGTAGAGGACCGAGGGCGTGGGGCTTGGGACTATGTCTCCGTCGCTCCGGTGCCCATAACTTTTGATCCGTAAGGAGTTATGCGGTGCACAGCATATCGTTGAAAAGCACTCCAAGAGCTCTACGAGGGGGGCAGCAAGCCTGCTTAGCTATACTTGTTTTTAGAGCCCAAAATCGAACGTTTTCATCTATTTTTGGACATTTTTCTTCTTTTGTGCTATTTTTCCGTCTTGGATCGTACGTCGTGAGCAGTGAAAAGGAAGACAACCTTATCAATCACATTTCTATAACCATCTCCCTCGACACCTTGGACATGACAACTTCACTTCAAGTAGAGGCTGGGCCCGCAAACCGAGGGCGTGGGGCTTGTGACCAGGTATCTGTCGCTCTGGTCCCCATAACTTTTGATTCGTAAGGAGTTACGCGGCGCACAGAATACCGTTGGAAAGTTATCCAAAAGCTCTACGACGGAGGCAGCAATCCTGCTCAGCTGCGCTTGTTTTCGGAGCCCAAAATCGAACGTTTTCATCAGTTTCGGGACACTTTTCTACTTTTGCACTGATTTTCCGTCCCGGATCGTACGTCGTGAGTCGCGAAAAGGATGACAACCTAATCTATCACATTTCTTTTACCGAATCCCCTGACACCTTGGGCATGACTGCTTCACTTCACGTAGAGGCTGGGCCCGCAAACCGAGGGCGTGGTGCTTGTAACCGGGTATCTGTCTCTCCGGTGTCCATAACTTTTGATCCGTAAGGAGTTACGCGGCGCACATAATACCGTTGGAAAGCTCTCAGAGAACCCTACAACGGGGGTAGCAATCCTGCTCGGCTGTGCCTGTTTTCAGAGCACAGAATAAAACGTTTTCATCAGTTTCGGGATACTTTTCTACTTTTGGGCTCTTTTTTCGTCCCGGATCGTACGTCGAGAGCCCCGAAAAGGACGACAACCTAATCCATCACATTTCTATTATCGAATCCCATGGCACCTTGGGCAAGACAACTTCGCTTCACGTAGAGGCTGGGCCCGTAAACCGAGGGCATGGTGCTTGGGAACAGGTCTCCGTCGCTCCGATGCCCATAACTTTTGATCCGTAAGGAGTTACGCGGCTCATGGCATACCGTTGAATGGCTCTCCGGGTGGTCTACGACGGGGGTAACAATCCAGCTGGGCTGCGCCTGTTTTCGAAGCCCAAAATTGAACGATTTCATCAGTTTCAGGATATTTTTCTTCTTTTGCACTGTTTTTCCATCCCAGATCGTACATTGTGAGCCGCGAAAAGGACTACAACCTAATCCATCACATTTCTATTATCGAATCACACTGCACCTTCGGCAAGAGAACTTCGCTTCACGTAGAGGCTGGGCCCGCAAACTGAGGGCGTGAGGCTTGGGACTAAGTCTCCGTCGCTCCTTTGCCCAGAACTATTGATCCGTAAGGAGTTACGCGGCGCACAGCATACCGTTGGAAAGGTCTCCGAGAGATCTACGATGTGGGCAGCAAACTTGCTCGGCTGCGCCTATTTTTGGAGACTAAAATTGAATATTTTCATCAGTTTCGGGAAACTTTTCTTGTTTTGCGCTGTTTTTTCGTCCCGGATCGTACATCGTCAGCAGCGAAAAGGACGACAACCTAATCAATCATATTTCTATTACCATATCCCACGACACCTTGGGCATGACAACTTCACTTTGAGCTTGGGTTCGCAAACCGAGTGCGTGGGGCTTGTGAACTGGTATCTGTCGCTCCGGTGCCCATAACTTTTGATCCGTAAGAAGTTACGCGGGGCATATCATATCGTTGGAAAGCTCTCTGAGAGCTCTACGACGGGGGCAGCAATCCTAGTAGGCTGCCCTTGTTTTCAGAGCCCAAAATTGAATGTTTTCATCAGTTTCGGGACATTTTTCTTCTTTTTAATTATTTTTCCATCCCGAATCGTACGTCGTGAGCCTCAGAAAGGACGACAGCCTAATCTATCACATTTCTATTATCGAATCCCACGGCACCTTGGGCATGACAACTTCACTTCACGTAGAGGCTGTGCCCGCAAACCGAGGGCGTGGGGCTTGTGACCAGGTATCTGTCGCTCCGGAGCCTATAACTTTCGATCCTTAAGGAGTTACGCGGCGCACAGCATACCGTTGGAAAGCTCTCCAAGAGCTCAACGATGGGGGCAGCAAACCTGTTCTACTACGCCTATTTGCAGAGTCCAAAATCGAAGGTTTTCATCAGTTTCGGGAAACTTTTCTACTTTTGCGCTGTTTTTTCGTCCCAGATCGTAAGTCGTGAGCAGCGAAAAGGATGAAGACCTAATCCATCACATTTCTATTATTGAATCCCACGGCAACTTGGGCAAGACAACTTCGCTTCACGTAGAGGCTGGACCCGTAAACCAAGGGCGTGTGGCTTGTGACCAGGTATCAGTCGCTCCGGTGCCCAGAACTTTTGATCCTTAAGGAGTTACGCAGCGCACAACATACCGTTGGAAAGTTCTCTGAGAGCTCTACGTCGGGGGTAGCAAGCCTGCTCAGCTGCGCCTATTTTCGGAGCCCAAAATTGAACATTTTCATCAGTTTTTGGATACTTTTCTAGTTTTGCACTATTTTTTCGTCTCGCCTCGCACGTCGTGAGCCACGAAAAGGACGACAACATAATCCATCACATTTCTATTATCGAATCCCATGGCACCTTGGGCAAGACAACTTCGCTTCACGTAGAGGCTAGGCCCGCAAACCGAGGCCGTGAGGCTTGGGACCAGGTCTCCGTCGCTCATTTGCCCATAACTTTTGATCCGTAAGGAGTTACACAGCGCACAGCAAACTGTTTGAAAGCTCTCCGAGAGCTCTACGATGGGGGCAGCAAGCTTGCTTGGCTGCGCCTATTTTCGGAGCCCAGAGTCGAACGTTTTCATCAGTTTCGGGACACTTTTCTTCTTTTGTGATATTTTTTTCATCCCGGATGGTACGTCGTGTGCCGTGAAAAGGACGACAACCAAATCAATCACATTTCTGTTATCGAATCCCACAGGACCTTGGGCAAGACAACTTCGCTTCACGTAGAGGCTAGGCGTGCAAACCGAGTACGTGGGGCTTGGGACCATGTCTCCGTCGCTCCGGTGCCCATTACTTTTGATGTGTAAGGAGTTATGCGGCGCACAGCATACCGTTGGAAAGCTCTCCGAGAGCTCTACAACGGGGGCAGCAATCTTGTTGTGCTGCGCCTATTTTCAAAGCTCAAAATTGAAGGTTTTCATCAGTTTCGGGATACTTTTCTTCTTTTGCGCTGTTTTTCCATCCAGAATCATACGTCGTGAGCCGCGAAAAGGACGACAACCTAATCCATCACATTTCTATTATCGAATCCCATGGCACCTTGGGCAAGACAACTTTGCTTCACGTAGAGGCTGGGCCCGCAAACCGAGGGCGTGGTGCTTGGGACCAGCTCTCCGTCGCTCCTTTGCCCATAACTATTGATCCGCAAGGAGTTACGCGGCGCACAGCATACCGTTGGAAAGGTCTCCGACAGCTCTACGACGGGGGCAACAAGCTTGCTCGATTGCGCCTATATTTGGTGCCCAAAATCGAACGTTTTAATCCGTTTCGGGATACTTTTCTTCTTTTGCGCTATTTTTCCATCCCGGATCATACGTCGTGAGCCGCGGAAAGGACGGCAACCTAATCCATCACATTTCTATTATCGAATCCCATGACACCTTGGCCAAGACAACTTCGCTTCACGTAGAGGCTGGGCCCACAAACCGAGGGCATGAGGCTTGGGACCACGTCACTGTCACTCTGGTGCCTTTAACTTTTGATCTGCAAGGATTCACGCGGCGTACAGCATACCGTAGGAAAGCTCTTCTAGAGCTTTACGAAGGGGGCAGCAAGCCTGCTCGGCTGCATTTGTTTCGAAACCAAAAATAGAATGTTTTCAACAGTTTAGGGAGACCTTTCTTCTTTTTCACCGTTTTTCTTTCCTGAATCGTACGTCGTGTGCCTAGAAATGGACGACAACCTAATCCATCACATTTCTATTATCGAATCCCACGACACCTTGGGCAAGACAACTTCGCTTCACCTAGGGGCTGTGCCCGCAAACCGAGGGCGTGGGGCTAGGGACCAGGTCTCCGTCGCTCATTTGCCCATAACTTTTCATCCTTTAGGAGTTACGCAGCACACAACATATCGTTGGAAAGCTCTCCGAGAGCTCTACGATGGGGCAGCAAGCCTGCTTGCCTGTGCCTATTTTTAGAGCCCAAAATCGAACGTTTTCATCAGTTTTGGGACACTTTTCATCTTTTGCGCAGTTTTTTCATCCCGGATCGTACGTCGTCAGCCGCGAAAAGGACGACAACCTAGTCCATCACATTTCTAATATTGAATCCCACGACACCTTGGGCTTGACAACTTCACTTAATGTTGAGGCTTGGCACGCAATCCGAGGGTATGGGGCTTGTGACCAAGTACCTATCGCTCCGTTGCCCATTACTTTTGATCCGTAAGGAGTTACGCGGAGCACAGAATACCGTTGGAAAGCTCTGCGAGAGCTCTACGACGGGGGCAGCAAGCTTACTTGGCTGCGCCTATTTTCGTAGCCCAAAATCAAATGTTTTCATCAGTTTCGAGATACTTTTCTTCTTTTGCACTATTTTTCTGTCCCGGATCGTACATCGTTAGCTGCGAAAATGACGACAACCTAATCAATCACTTTTCTATTACCGAATCGCATGACACCTTGGGCATGGCAACTTCACTTCACGTAGAGCCTAGGCTCGTAAACCGAGGGCTTGGGGCTTGTGACCAAGTATCTGTCGCTCCGGAGCCCATAACTTTCGATCCTTAAGGACTTACGCGGCGCATAGCATACCGTTGGAAAGCTCTCCGAGAGCTCTACGATAGGGGCAGCAAGCCTGCTCGGCTACGCCTTTTTTAGAGCCCAAAATTGAACATTTTCATCAGTTTCGGGATAATTTTCTACTTTTGCGCTGTTTTTCCATCCCAGATCGTACGTCGTGAGCAACGAAAAGGATGAAGGCCTAATCCATCACATTTCTATTATCGAATCCCAGGGCACCTTGGGCAAGACAACTTCGCTTCACGTAGAGGCTGGACCCGTAAAACGAGGGCGTGTGGCTTGTGACCAGGTATCAGTCGCTCCGGTGCCCATAACTTTTGATCCTTAAGGAGTTACACGGCCCACAACATACCATTGGAAAGTTCTCTGATAGATCTATGATAGGGGTTGCAAGCCTGCTCGACTGCGCCTATTTTCGGAGCCCAAAATCGAACGTTTTCATCAATTTTTGGATACTTTTCTAGTTTTGCGCTATTTTTTCATCCCGGATCGTACGTCGTGAGCCGCGAAAAGGATGACAACCTAATCAATCACATTTCTATTATCGAATCCCATGGCACCTTGGCCAAGACAACTTCGCTTCACGTAGAGGCTGGGCCGGCAAACCGAGGCCGTGGGGCTTGGGACCAGGTCTCCGTCGCTCATTTGCCCATAACTTTTGATCTGTAAGGAGGTACGCGGTGCACAACATATTGTTGGAAAACTCTCTGAGAGCTCTATGACGGGGGTAGCAAGCTTGCTCAGCTGTGCCTATTTTCGGAGCCCAAAACCGAACGTTTTCATCAGGTTCGGGACACTTTTCTTCTATTGTGCTGTTTTCCGTCACGGATGGTACGTCGTGAGCCGCGAAAAGGACGACAACCAAATCCATCACATTTCTATTATCGAATCCCAAGGGACCTTTGGCAAGACAACTTAGCTTCATGTAGAGGCTGGGCCCGCAAACTTAGGGCGTGGGGCTTGGGACCAGGTCTCCGTCGCTCCTTTGCCCATAACTTTTGAACCGTAAAGAGTTAAGCGTCGCACAGCATACTGTTGGAAAGCTATCCGAGAGCTCTACGACGGGGACAGTAAGCCTGCTCAGATGCGCCTATTTTCAGAGCCCAAAATCGAACGTTTTAATCAGTTTCGGGATACTTTTATGCTTTTGTGCTGTTTTTCCATCCCGGATCGTACGTCGTGAGCCGCAAAAAGGACGACAACCTAGTCCATCACATTTCTATTATTCAATCCCACGGCACCTTGGTCAAGACAACTTCACTTCATGAAGAGGCTGGGCCTACAAACCGAGGGTGTGTGGCCTGTGACCAGGTATCCGTCGCTCTGGTGCCCATAACTTTTGATCCTTAAGGAGTTAGGCGGCACACAGTATACCGTTGGAAAGCTCTCTAAAACTCTACGACGGGGACAACAAGCCTGCCCGGCTGCGCCTATTTTCTTAGCCCAAAATTGATTGTTTTCATCTGTTTCGGGTTACTTTTCTTCTTTTGCGTTATTTTTCCGTCCCGGATCGTACGTCGTCTACAACAAATAGGACGACAACCTTATCAATCACATTTCTATTACCATATCCCACGACACCTTGGGCATGACAACTTCACTTCACGTAGAGGCTGGGCCCGCAAACCCAGGGCGTAGGGCTTGTGACCAGGTATCTTTTCCTCCGGTGCCCATAACTTTTGATCCGTAAGGAGTTACGCGGCGCACATAATACCGTTGGAAAGCTCTTCGAGAGCTCTACGACGGGGGCAGCAATCCTACTCTACTGCGCCTATTTTCGGAGCTCAAAATCGAACGTTTTCATCAGTTTTGGAACACTTTTCTACTTTTGTACTATTTTTTCATCCCGGATCGTACGTTGTTAGCCCCGAAAAGGATGACAACCTAATCCATCACAATTCTATTATCGAATCCCATGGCACCTTGGGCAAGACAACTTCACTTCACGTAGAGGCTGGGCCCGCAAACCCAGGGCTTGGGGCTTGGGACCAGGTCTCCGTCGCTCCGGTGCCCATAACTTTTGATCCGTAAGAATTTACACAGCGCACAATATATCGTTGGAAAGCTCTCCGAGAGCTCTACGAAGGGGCAGCAAGCCTGCTCGGCTGTGCCTTTTTTTGAAGCTCAAAATCGAACGTTTTCATCAGTTTTGGGAAACTTTTCTTCTCTTGCGCTGTTTTTCTTTCCCGGATCGTGCGTCTTGAGCCTAGAAAAGGACGACAACCTAATCCATCACATTTCTATTATCGAATCCCACGGTACCTTGGGCAAGACAATTTTGCTTCACGTAGAGGCTGGGCCCGCAAACTTAGGGCGTGGGGCTTGGGACCAGGTCTCCGTCGCTCCTTTGCCCATAACTTTTGATCCGTAAGGAGTTACGCGTCGCACAGCATACCGTTGGAAAGCTCTCTGAGAGCTCTACGACGGGGGAAGCAAGCATGCTCGGCTGCGCCTATTTTCGGAGCCCAAAATTAAACATTTTCTTCATTTTTGGGACACTTTTCTTCTTTTGCGCTGTTTTTTCGTCCCGGATTGTAAGTCGTTAGCCGCGAAAAGGACGAAAACCTAATCAATCACATTTCTATTACTGAATCCCACGACACCTTGGGCATGACAACTTCACTTCAAATAGCGGCTTGGCCCGTAAACCAAAGGCATGGGGCTTGTAACCAGGTATCTGTCGCTCCGGTGCCCATAACTTTTGATCGTTAAGGAGTTACGCGGTGCAAAGCATACCGTTGGAAAGTTCTCCGAGAGCTCTACGATGGGGGAAGCAAGCCTGCTCGGCGGCGCCCATTTTCGGACCACAAAATTGAATGTTTTCATCAGTTTCGGGATACTTTTCTACTTTTGCGCTGTTTTTCCATCCCGGATCGTACGTCGTGAGCCGCAAAAAAGACAACAACCTAATCCATTACATGTCTATTATCGAATCCCACGGCACCTTGGGGAAGACAACTTCGCTTCAAGTAGAGGCTGGGCCTGCAAACCGAGGGCGTGGGGCTTGGGACCAGGTCTCCGTCGCTCCGGTGCCCATAACTTTTGATCCGTAAGGATTTACAAGGCGCACAACATACCGTTGGAAAGCTCTCTGAGAGCTCTACGATGAGGGCAGCAAGCCTGCTCGGCTGCGCTTGTTTTCGGAGAACAAAATCGAACGTTTTCATCAATTTTGGGAGACTTTTCTTCTTTTGCGCTATTTTTCCTTCCCAGATCGTACGTCGTGTGCCAAGAAAAGGACAACAACCTAACCCATCACATTTCTATTATCGAATCCCACGACACCTTGGGCAAGACAACTTCGTTTCACGTAGAGGCTGGGCTCGTAAACCGAGGGCGTGGGGCTTAGGACAAGGTCTCCGTCGCTCATTTGCCCATAACTTTTGATCCATAAGGAGTTACGCGGCGCATAGCATATCGTTGGAAAGCCCTCCGAGAGCTCTATGATGGAGGCAGCAAGCCTGATCAGCTGCGCGTATTTTTAGAGCCCAAAATTGAACATTTTCATCAGTTTCGGGACACTTTTCTTCTTTTTTGCTATTTTTTCATCCCGGATCATGCGTCGTCAGCTGCGAAAAGGACGACAACCTAATCAATCACATTTCTATTACC
>NW_026291975.1:0-26696 GCF_023091745.1 Budorcas taxicolor | reverse complement strand
CTCCCGCCGCAAGAAAAAAAAGGCGGGAGAAGCCCCGGCAGAGTTTGAAGCTGCTCCTTTGAATTTGCAATTCAATATGTTAATTCACTACAGGACCTGGTAAAAAGAGGAATCAAACCTCTATTCTTAGATTTACAGTCTATTGCTTTACTCAGCCATTTTACCCATGTTCATAAACCGCTGATTATTTTCAACTAATCATAAAGATATCGGTACCCTTTATCTTCTATTTGGTGCCTGAGCCGGCATAGTAGGAACCGCTCTGAGCTTACTAATTCGTGCTGAGTTAGGCCAACCCGGAACTCTACTTGGAGATGACCAAATCTACAACGTAATTGTAACTGCACACGCATTCGTAATAATCTTCTTTATAGTAATGCCTATTATAATTGGAGGGTTTGGCAACTGGCTAGTTCCTCTAATGATTGGAGCCCCTGATATAGCATTCCCTCGGATAAATAATATAAGTTTTTGGCTCCTCCCCCCTTCTTTCCTATTACTCCTAGCATCCTCTATAGTCGAAGCCGGAGCAGGGACGGGTTGAACCGTATATCCCCCTCTAGCAGGTAATCTAGCCCACGCAGGAGCCTCAGTAGACCTGACCATTTTCTCCCTACACCTAGCAGGTGTTTCCTCAATTTTAGGAGCCATTAATTTTATTACAACTATTATTAACATAAAACCTCCCGCAATATCACAATACCAGACCCCCCTGTTCGTGTGATCTGTACTGATCACTGCCGTACTACTCCTCCTCTCACTTCCTGTATTAGCAGCTGGCATCACAATATTACTAACAGACCGAAACCTGAATACAACTTTCTTTGACCCAGCAGGAGGAGGAGACCCTATCTTATATCAACACTTATTCTGATTTTTTGGACACCCCGAAGTATATATTCTAATTTTACCTGGCTTTGGAATAATCTCCCACATCGTAACCTACTATTCAGGAAAAAAAGAGCCATTTGGATATATAGGAATAGTATGAGCCATAATATCAATTGGATTTCTAGGATTTATTGTATGAGCCCATCATATATTCACAGTCGGAATAGACGTCGATACACGAGCTTACTTTACATCCGCTACTATAATTATTGCTATCCCAACCGGAGTAAAAGTCTTTAGTTGGCTAGCAACACTTCACGGAGGAAATATCAAATGATCCCCCGCTATAATATGAGCCCTAGGCTTCATTTTCCTTTTTACAGTTGGAGGACTAACTGGAATTGTTTTAGCCAACTCCTCCCTTGACATCGTTCTCCACGACACATACTATGTGGTAGCACATTTCCACTACGTACTATCAATAGGAGCTGTATTCGCTATCATAGGAGGATTTGTACATTGATTTCCCTTATTCTCAGGCTACACCCTTAATGACACATGAGCCAAAATCCATTTCGCAATTATATTTGTAGGTGTTAACATGACCTTCTTCCCACAACATTTCTTAGGGCTATCTGGTATACCACGACGATACTCCGATTACCCAGACGCATATACAATATGAAACACTATTTCATCTATAGGCTCATTCATCTCACTAACGGCAGTAATATTAATGACTTTTATCATCTGAGAAGCATTTGCATCCAAACGGGAAGTCTTAACCGTGGACCTAACCACAACAAATCTAGAATGACTAAACGGATGCCCTCCACCATATCACACATTTGAAGAACCTACATACATTAACCTAAAATAAGAGAGGAAGGAATTGAACCCCCTATTATCGGTTTCAAGCCAACACCATAACCACTATGTCTCTCTCAATAAACGAGATGTTAGTAAAACATTACATAACCTTGTCAAGATTAAATTACAGGTGAAAGTCCCGTACATCTCATATGGCATATCCCGTACAGCTAGGCTTTCAAGACGCAACATCACCCATCATAGAAGAACTGCTACACTTTCACGATCACACTCTGATAATTGTTTTCCTAATTAGCTCACTAGTACTCTATATTATCTTACTGATACTAACAACAAAACTAACCCATACCAGCACCATAGACGCACAAGAAGTAGAAACAATCTGAACCATTCTACCAGCCATTATTCTGATTATAATTGCTCTCCCATCCCTACGAATTCTATACATAATAGACGAAATCAACAACCCATCTCTCACAGTAAAGACCATAGGACATCAATGATACTGAAGTTATGAGTACACAGACTATGAAGACTTAAGCTTCGACTCCTATATAATTCCAACATCAGAATTGAAACCTGGAGAACTACGATTACTAGAAGTAGATAACCGAGCTGTATTACCTATAGAAATAACAATTCGAATACTAATCTCCTCCGAAGACGTTTTACACTCATGAGCAGTTCCCTCTCTAGGACTAAAAACAGACGCAATTCCAGGCCGTTTAAATCAAACAACCCTCATATCAACTCGTCCAGGCCTATTTTACGGCCAATGCTCAGAAATCTGCGGATCAAATCATAGTTTCATACCAATCGTTCTCGAACTAGTCCCATTAGAATATTTTGAAAAGTGATCTGCATCAATGTTATAAGTCATCAAGAAGCTATGCCAGCATTAACCTTTTAAGTTAAAGACCGAGAGCACAACACTCTCCTTGATGACATGCCACAACTAGACACATCAACGTGACTCACGACAATTCTATCAATATTTTTAGTCCTCTTTATTGTTCTCCAATTAAAAATCTCAAAACACGATTTCTACTATAACCCAAAATTAATAACAACAAAAACGCCAAAACAAGACGCCCCTTGAGAAACAAAATGAACGAAAATCTATTTACCTCTTTCATTACCCCTGTAATTCTAGGCCTCCCCCTTGTTACTCTCGTCATTATATTCCCTAGCTTACTATTTCCTACATCAAACCGACTAATTAATAACCGCCTTATCTCCCTCCAACAATGAGCACTTCAACTCATGTCAAAACAAATAATAAGCACTCACAACACCAAAGGACAAACATGAACATTGATATTAATGTCCCTAATTCTATTTATTGGGTCTACAAATTTATTAGGCTTATTACCCCATTCATTTACACCAACCACACAACTATCAATAAATTTAGGCATGGCTATTCCCCTATGAGCAGGGGCCGTAGTTACAGGCTTCCGCAACAAAACCAAAGCATCACTCGCCCACTTCCTACCACAAGGAACACCTACCCCACTAATCCCAATACTGGTAATTATCGAAACCATCAGCCTCTTCATCCAACCAGTAGCCCTTGCCGTACGATTAACAGCCAACATCACAGCAGGGCACTTATTAATTCACTTAATCGGAGGAGCTACCCTTGCATTATTAAATATCAATACCACAACAGCACTTATTACATTTACTATTTTAGCTCTACTAACAATCCTCGAATTCGCAGTAGCTATAGTTCAAGCCTACGTATTCACCCTCCTAGTTAGCTTATATCTGCACGACAATACATAATGACACACCAAACCCACGCCTATCACATAGTAAACCCAAGTCCCTGACCCCTCACAGGAGCACTATCTGCCCTCCTAATAACATCTGGCCTCATCATGTGATTTCACTTCAATTCAACAGCTCTACTGACCCTAGGCCTAACAACAAACATACTTACAATATACCAATGATGACGAGATGTAATCCGAGAAAGTACCTTTCAAGGCCACCATACTCCTGCTGTCCAAAAAAGCCTTCGCTACGGAATAATCCTCTTCATCGTCTCCGAAGTCCTATTCTTCACTGGCTTCTTCTGAGCCTTCTATCACTCAAGCCTTGCTCCTACACCCGAATTAGGCAGCTGCTGACCCCCAACAGGCATTCACCCACTTAACCCCTTAGAAGTCCCACTACTCAACACCTCTGTCCTTCTAGCCTCAGGAGTCTCCATTACCTGAGCCCACCACAGCCTCATAGAAGGGAACCGTAACCACATGCTACAAGCCTTATTCATCACCATTACGTTAGGCGTATACTTTACACTTCTACAAGCATCAGAATACTATGAAGCTCCCTTTACAATCTCAGACGGAGTTTACGGCTCAACTTTCTTCGTAGCTACAGGATTCCACGGCCTCCATGTCATTATTGGATCTACTTTCTTAATTGTCTGCTTCCTCCGCCAACTAAAATTTCACTTTACCTCCAATCACCATTTCGGCTTCGAAGCCGCTGCCTGATATTGACACTTCGTAGACGTAGTATGACTTTTCCTCTATGTTTCCATCTACTGATGAGGCTCATGTTCTTTTAGTATTAATTAGTACAACTGACTTCCAATCAGTTAGCTTCGGCCTAACCCGAAAAAGAACAATAAACCTTATAATTACCCTCCTAACTAACTTTACACTAGCTACATTGCTCGTGACCATCGCATTCTGACTCCCCCAACTAAACGTATACTCAGAAAAAACAAGCCCATACGAATGTGGATTCGACCCCATAGGATCTGCTCGCCTTCCTTTCTCCATAAAATTCTTTCTAGTAGCTATCACATTCCTCCTCTTCGATCTAGAAATTGCACTACTTCTACCACTACCATGGGCCTCACAAACAACTAACCTTAACACAATGCTTACTATATCCCTTCTCCTAATTTTCCTACTAGCCACAAGCCTAGCCTATGAATGAACCCAAAAAGGATTAGAATGGACCGAATATGGTACTTAGTTTAAACCAAAATAAATGATTTCGACTCATTAGATTATGATCAAACTCATAAGTACCAAATGTCCCTCGTATACATAAATATTATAATAGCATTCATAGTATCTCTCACGGGATTACTAATGTATCGATCTCACCTAATATCCTCCCTCCTATGCCTGGAAGGAATAATATTGTCCTTATTCGTTATAGCTACCCTAATAATCCTAAACTCACACTTCACTTTAGCCAGTATAATACCCATTATTCTACTAGTTTTCGCAGCCTGCGAAGCAGCACTAGGCCTATCCTTGCTAGTAATGGTATCAAACACATACGGCACCGACTACGTACAAAACCTTAATCTGCTACAATGCTAAAATACATTATTTCCACAATAATACTTATACCCCTAACCTGGCTATCAAAAAATAACATAATCTGAATTAACTCCACACTCCACAGCTTACTAATTAGCCTTACAAGCCTACTCCTTATAAACCAATTTGGCGATAACAGCCTCAACTTCTCATTAACTTTCTTCTCCGACTCCTTATCTACACCACTACTTATTCTAACCATATGACTCCTCCCCTTAATACTTATAGCTAGCCAGCATCACCTATCAAAAGAAAACCCAGCCCGAAAAAAATTCTTCATCTCAATACTAATCCTATTACAACTATTTCTAATTATGACATTCTCTGCTACAGAACTAATTCTCTTTTATATTATATTTGAAGCAACACTAGTTCCCACACTCATTATTATTACCCGATGAGGGAACCAAACAGAACGCCTAAATGCCGGTCTCTACTTCTTGTTTTATACACTAGCAGGATCCCTACCCTTACTAGTTGCACTAATCTATATTCAAAACACAATAGGATCCCTAAACTTCCTAATTCTACAATACTGAGTACAACCAATACCCAGCTCCTGATCCAACACCTTCATGTGACTAGCATGCATAATAGCCTTTATAGTAAAAATACCACTATACGGACTTCATCTCTGACTACCCAAAGCCCACGTAGAAGCCCCAATTGCAGGCTCCATAGTTCTTGCAGCAATCCTACTAAAACTAGGAGGATACGGCATGTTACGAATTACGCTTCTCCTAGATCCAATCACCGACTTTATAGCATACCCATTCATCATGCTATCACTATGAGGCATAATCATAACCAGCTCAATTTGCCTTCGTCAAACGGACCTGAAATCACTCATCGCGTACTCCTCTATTAGCCACATGGCACTTGTCATCGTTGCAATCCTAATCCAAACACCCTGAAGCTACATAGGAGCCACCGCCCTGATAATTGCCCACGGCCTTACATCCTCTATACTTTTCTGCCTAGCAAATTCTAACTACGAACGAATTCACAGCCGTACAATAATCTTAGCCCGCGGCCTACAAACACTTCTTCCACTAATAGCCACCTGATGACTCCTAGCAAGTCTAACCAACCTGGCTCTACCCCCAACAATCAACCTAATCGGAGAACTATTTGTAGTAATATCGACTTTTTCATGATCTAATATCACAATTATTCTAATAGGACTTAACATAGTAATCACTACTCTCTACACCCTCTATATACTAATCACAACACAACGGGGCAAATACACTCATCATATCAATAACATTTCACCTTCCTTCACACGAGAAAATGCACTCATATCACTACACATACTACCACTACTGCTTCTATCCCTAAACCCAAAAATTATCCTAGGACCCCTATACTGTAAATATAGTTTAAAAAAACATTAGATTGTGAATCTAACAATAGAAGCCTATCACCTTCTTATTTACCGAAAAAGTATGCAAGAACTGCTAATTCTATGCTCCCATGCCTGACAACATGGCTTTTTCAAACTTTTAAAGGATAGCAGTTATCCATTGGTCTTAGGAACCAAAAAATTGGTGCAACTCCAAATAAAAGTAATAAACCTGTTCCCATCCCTCACACTAACTACCCTAATCCTACTAACCGTACCCATCATGACAACTAGTCTTAGCACCCACAAATTCACCAATTACCCACTTTACGTAAAAACAACCATTTCATACGCCTTTATCACTAGTATAATTCCCACTATAATATTTATTCATACAGGACAAGAAATAATTATTTCAAACTGACACTGACTAACCATCCAAACCCTCAAACTATCTCTCAGCTTCAAAATAGATTACTTCTCGACAATATTTATCCCAGTATCACTATTCGTCACATGATCCATCATAGAATTCTCAATATGATACATACATTCCGACCCCAACATCAACCAATTTTTTAAGTACTTACTCTTATTTCTTATCACAATACTCATCCTCGTCACTGCAAATAACATCTTTCAACTATTCATTGGCTGAGAAGGAGTCGGAATTATATCATTTCTACTAATTGGATGGTGATACGGACGAGCAGACGCAAACACAGCAGCTCTACAAGCAATCCTATATAACCGCATTGGCGACATCGGATTTATCCTAGCAATAGCATGATTCCTAATTAACCTCAACACTTGAGACCTTCAACAAATCTTCTTACTAAAACCAGAGAACTCAAATCTACCTCTAATAGGACTAATTCTAGCCGCAACCGGAAAATCCGCACAATTTAGCCTGCACCCATGATTACCCTCCGCAATAGAGGGTCCGACACCTGTCTCAGCATTACTCCACTCAAGTACAATAGTAGTAGCAGGTATTTTCTTACTAATCCGCTTTTATCCATTAACAGAAAACAATAAACTCATCCAATCTACTATACTATGCCTAGGAGCCATTACCACACTATTTACAGCAATATGTGCCCTCACCCAAAATGACATTAAAAAAATCATCGCCTTCTCTACATCCAGCCAACTCGGCCTTATGATAGTAACAATTGGAATTAACCAGCCTCACCTAGCACTTCTTCACATCTGCACCCACGCTTTCTTCAAAGCCATATTATTTCTATGCTCCGGCTCCATCATCCACAATCTAAATAACGAACAAGATATTCGAAAAATAGGAGGCCTATTTAAAGCCATACCATTCACCGCAACAGCCCTTATTATTGGCAGCCTTGCACTAACAGGAATACCTTTCCTCACCGGATTCTACTCCAAAGATCTAATTATTGAATCCGCCAACACGTCATATACCAACGCCTGAGCCCTCTTAATAACACTAATCGCCATCTCCTTCACAGCTATCTACAGTACCCGTATTATTTTCTTCACACTCCTAGGACAACCCCGATTCCCAACCCTTATTTCTATTAATGAAAACAACCCATTCCTAATTAACTCAATTAAACGCTTACTAATCGGAAGTCTTTTCGCAGGATTCATCATTTCTAACAACATCCCCCCAACAACCATTCCCCAAACAACTATACCCTACTACCTAAAAATCACCGCCCTAACAATTACAATCCTAGGCTTTATTCTAGCACTAGAAATTAACAACATAACCCACTACTTAAAGTTCAATTACCCATCAAACATATTCAAATTTTCTAACCTACTAGGATATTATCCCACAGTCATACACCGCTTAACCCCCTATATAAATCTAACAATAAGCCAAAAATCAGCATCCTCCCTTCTAGACCTAACCTGACTAGAAACCATTATACCAAAAACCATCTCACTAACCCAAATAAAAACATCTATCATAATCACAAACCAAAAAGGCTTAATTAAATTATATTTCCTTTCCTTCCTAATTACGATTTTCACTAGCACAATTCTACTTAATTTCCACGAGTAATCTCTATAATCACCACTACACCAATTAATAAAGATCAACCAGTAACAATAACTAATCAAGTACCATAGCTGTACAAAGCAGCAATCCCCATGGCCTCCTCACTAAAAAACCCAGAATCCCCTGTATCATAAATTACCCAATCCCCCATACCATTAAACTTAAACACAATCTCCACCTCCTTATCCTTCAACACATAGTAAATTATAAAAAACTCCATCAACAAACCAGTAATAAACGTTCCTAAAACAACCTTATTAGAAACCCAAACCTCAGGATACTGCTCAGTAGCCATAGCTGTCGTATAACCAAAAACCACCATTATACCCCCTAAATAAACTAAAAAAACCATTAAACCTAAAAAAGAACCACCATAATTTAACACAATACCACACCCAACCCCACCACTCACAATCAATCCCAACCCCCCATAAATAGGCGAAGGTTTTGAAGAAAACCCTACAAAGCCCATCACAAAAATTACACTTAAAATAAATACAATGTACATAATCATTATTCCTGCATGGAATCTAACCATGACTAATGATATGAAAAACCATCGTTGTTATTCAACTACAAGAACACTAATGATCAACATCCGAAAAACTCACCCACTAATAAAAATCGTAAACAACGCACTCATTGACCTCCCAACTCCATCAAACATCTCATCATGATGAAACTTTGGATCCCTCCTAGGCACTTGCTTAGCTCTACAAATCTTAACAGGCCTATTCCTAGCAATACACTACACATCCGATACAACAATAGCATTCTCCTCTGTAACCCACATTTGTCGAGACGTAAACTATGGCTGAATCATCCGATATATGCACGCAAACGGAGCATCAATATTTTTTATCTGCCTATTTATGCATGTAGGACGAGGCCTATATTACGGATCATATACCTTCTTAGAAACATGAAACATCGGAGTAATTCTCCTATTTACAACAATAGCCACAGCATTCATAGGCTATGTCCTACCATGAGGACAGATATCATTCTGAGGAGCAACAGTCATTACCAACCTCCTCTCGGCAATCCCATACATTGGCACCAACCTAGTTGAATGAATCTGAGGGGGATTTTCAGTAGACAAAGCCACCCTCACCCGATTCTTCGCTTTCCACTTCATCCTCCCATTTATCATTGTAGCTCTCACCATAATCCACTTAATTTTCCTCCACGAAACAGGATCCAACAACCCCACAGGAATTCCATCAGACACAGACAAAATTCCATTTCACCCTTATTACACCATCAAGGACATCCTAGGCATCATACTATTAATCCTCATCCTCATATCACTAGTACTATTCACTCCCGACCTACTCGGAGACCCGGATAATTATACTCCAGCAAACCCACTCAGTACACCCTCCCACATTAAGCCAGAATGGTATTTCCTATTTGCATACGCAATCCTACGATCAATCCCCAATAAACTGGGAGGAGTCCTAGCCTTAGTCCTTTCCATCTTGATCTTAACACTCGTACCCTTCCTCCACACATCCAAACAACGAAGCATAATGTTCCGACCAATCAGCCAATGCATATTCTGACTTTTAATAGCAGACCTATTAACACTTACATGAATCGGAGGACAACCGGTTGAACACCCCTACATCACCATCGGACAATTAGCATCCATCATATATTTCCTCATCATCCTGGCAATAATACCACTAGCCAGCACCATCGAAAACAATCTCCTGAAATGAAGACAAGTCTTTGTAGTAAAATTAATACGCTGGTCTTGTAAACCAGAAAAGGAGAACAATTAACCTCCCTAAGACTCAAGGAAGAAGCGATAGCCTCACCATCAACACCCAAAGCTGAAGTTCTACTTAAACTATTCCCTGAACCACTATTAATTGCGTCTATTGATATACCCCCAAAAACACTAAGAACCTCCCCAGTATTAAATCCGCTAAAATTTTTAAACATACGACACAAATCTCCCACTCTATAAGCTTGCACGTGTAACAACATGCTTAATAACTCACCTCAATAGACACATGTACGAGTACTACACACAGACACACCATGTCATTTGCCCAAACATACCCACTAACACTCATACAATGTAAACATGATATGCGTCTAGCACACCACATGATCCATCCTATATGTATGAATATATACACTGAAGTAATATAATAAAAACATACATAAATGCAGTATACTACATGACCTACTTTGTGTGCAGTATGTACATTATAATTAATGTAATAAAGACATACTATGTATATATTACATTACATGATCTACCCCATGCATATAAGCATGTACATCATAATTAATGTAATAAAGATATAATATGTATATAGTACATTAAATGATTTTCCCCTTGCATATAAGCAAGTACAATAAAAATTATCTATAGTACATAGGACATTTCCTGCTTAGATCGTACATAGCGCATAAAGTCAAATCTATCCTCGTCACCATGCGTATCCCGTCCACTAGATCACGAGCTTACCGACCATGCCGCGTGAAACCAGCAACCCGCTTGGCAGGGATTTCTCTTCTCGCTCCGGGCCCATTAATCGTGGGGGTAGCTATTTAATGAACTTTATCAGACATCTGGTTCTTTCTTCAGGGCCATCTCATCTAAAACCGCCCATTCTTTCCTCTTAAATAAGACATCTCGATGGACTAATTACTAATCAGCCCATGCTCACACATAACTGTGCTGTCATACATTTGGTATTTTTTAATTTTCGGGGATGCTTGGACTCAGCTATGGCCGTCAAAGGCCCCGACCCGGAGCATAAATTGTAGCTGGACTTAACTGCATCTTGAGCATCCCCATAATGGTAGGCATGGGCATTTCAGTCAATGGTTACAGGACATACCTATTATATTTCCCCCCCCCCCTCTTAAATATTAACCACCATTTTTAACATACTTCCCCCTAAGTATCAATATAAATTTATCTCACCCCCAATACTCAAATTCACACTCCAAACAAGATAGACATATAGGTGCCTGGGTCTGCTTACATACTACATGGATAATGTAGCTTAAATTTAAAGCAAGGCACTGAAAATGCCTAGATGAGTATACCAACTCCATAAACACATAGGTTTGGTCCTGGCCTTCCTGTTAACTTTCAATAGACTTACACATGCAAGCATCCGCACCCCGGTGAGTAGCGCCCTCCGAATCAGCAGGACTAAGAGGAGCAGGTATCAAGCACACACCCTGTAGCTCATAACGCCTTGCTTAACCACACCCCCACGGGAAACAGCAGTGACAAAATTTAAGCCATGAACGAAAGTTCGACTAAGCCATATTAACTAGGGTTGGTAAATCTCGTGCCAGCCACCGCGGTCATACGACTAACCCAAGCTAACAGGAACACGGCGTAAAACGTGTTAAAGTACTACACCAAATAGAGTTAAATCCTAATTAAGCTGTAAAAAGCCATAATTATAACAAAAATAAGTGACGAAAGTAACTCTACGACAACTGACACACTATAGCTAAGACCCAAACTGGGATTAGATACCCCACTATGCTTAGCCCTAAACATAAATAATTGCAAAAACAAGATTATTCGCCAGAGTACTACCGGCAACGGCCCAAAACTCAAAGGACTTGGCGGTGCTTTACACCCTTCTAGAGGAGCCTGTTCTATAATCGATAAACCCCGATAAACCTCACCAATCCTTGCTAATACAGTCTGTATACCGCCATCTTCAGCAAACCCTGAAAAGGAACAAAAGTAAGCTCAATCATAACACATAAAAACGTTAGGTCAAGGTGTAACCTATGGAATGGGAAGAAATGGGCTACATTTTCTATCCAAGAAAACTTAATACGAAAGCCATTATGAAACTAACAGCCAAAGGAGGATTTAGTAGTAAACTAAGAATAGAGTGCTTAGTTGAACCAGGCCATGAAGCACGCACACACCGCCCGTCACCCTCCTCAAGTAAATATATGCACCCAAACCTATTTACATGCACCAATTACACGAGAGGAGGTAAGTCGTAACAAGGTAAGCATACTGGAAAGTGTGCTTGGACAAACCAAGACATAGCTTAATTAAAGCATCTAGTTTACACCTAGAAGATTTCGTGTACTGTGAATGTTTTGAACTATGCCTAGCCCAAACCCCCACTCTTCAATCCAATAACCAAAACATACTAAAACAAAACATTTACCCCTATTAAAGTATAGGAGATAGAAATTCTAAACATGGCGCTATAGAGAAAGTACCGTAAGGGAACGATGAAAGAAAATAATCAAAGTACAAAAAAGCAAAGATTAACCCTTGTACCTTTTGCATAATGAATTAACGAGCAAAAAACTTAACAAAACGAATTTCAGCTAAGTAACCCGAAACCAGACGAGCTACCTATAGACAGTTTATTAGAACCAACTCATCTATGTGGCAAAATAGTGAGAAGATCTATAAGTAGAGGTGACATGCCTAACGAGCCTGGTGATAGCTGGTTGTCCAGAAAATGAATCTTAGTTCAGCTTTAAAGATACCAAAAAATATAAACAAATCTCACTGTATCTTTAAAAGTTAGTCTAAAAAGGTACAGCCTTTTAGAAATGGGTACAACCTTCACTAGAGAGTAAGATCTTACAACACCATAGTAGGCCTAAAAGCAGCCATCTATTAAGAAAGCGTTAAAGCTCAACAATAAAAACAATACTAATCCCAACAACAATATAACCAACTCCTAGACCTAGTACTGGACTATTCTATTACTAAATAGAAGCAATAATGTTAATATGAGTAACAAGAAATATTTTCTCCTTGCACAAGTTTAAGTCAGTATCTGATAATACTCTGACTGTTAACAGTAAATAAAAATAACCCAACAATAAATAATTTATTAATTATACTGTTAATCCAACACAGGAGTGCACCCAGGAAAGATTAAAAGAAGTAAAAGGAACTCGGCAAACACAAATCCCGCCTGTTTACCAAAAACATCACCTCCAGCATCCCCAGTATTGGAGGCACTGCCTGCCCAGTGACTAGACGTTAAACGGCCGCGGTATCCTGACCGTGCAAAGGTAGCATAATCATTTGTTCTCTAAATAAGGACTTGTATGAACGGCCACACGAGGGTTTTACTGTCTCTTACTTCCAATCAGTGAAATTGACCTTCCCGTGAAGAGGCGGGAATAAACCAACAAGACGAGAAGACCCTATGGAGCTTTAACTAACTAGTCCAAAGAAAATAAACTTAACCATTAAGGGATAACAACACTCTTTATGGACTAGCAGTTTTGGTTGGGGTGACCTCGGAGAACAAAAAATCCTCCGAACGATTTTAAAGACTAGACCCACAAGTCAAATCAAACTATCGTTTATTGATCCAAAGACTTGATCAACGGAACAAGTTACCCTAGGGATAACAGCGCAATCCTATTCAAGAGTCCATATCGACAATAGGGTTTACGACCTCGATGTTGGATCAGGACACCCCGATGGTGCAACCGCTATCAAAGGTTCGTTTGTTCAACGATTAAAGTCCTACGTGATCTGAGTTCAGACCGGAGTAATCCAGGTCGGTTTCTATCTGTTATGTATTTCTCCCAGTACGAAAGGACAAGAGAAATAAGGCCAACTTCAACAAAGCGCCTTAAATCAATCAATGACTTTATCTCAATTGACCTCACAAACAATACCTGCCCTAGAAAAGGGCCCAGTTAAGGTGGCAGAGCCCGGTAATTGCGTAAAACTTAAACCTTTATACTCAGAGATTCAAATCCTCTCCTTAACAAAATGTTTATACTCAACATCTTAACACTTATTATCCCCATTCTTCTAGCCGTAGCTTTTCTTACACTAGTTGAACGAAAAATCCTAGGCTACATACAACTCCGAAAAGGCCCAAATATTGTAGGACCATATGGCTTACTCCAACCCATCGCCGATGCAATCAAACTTTTCATTAAAGAACCCCTACGACCTGCCACATCCTCAATCTCAATATTTATTCTAGCCCCCATCCTAGCCCTAACCCTAGCCTTAACTATATGAATCCCCCTACCCATACCCTATCCCCTCATCAATATAAACTTAGGAATCCTTTTCATATTAGCTATATCAAGCTTAGCCGTATACTCGATCCTCTGATCAGGCTGAGCCTCCAACTCAAAATACGCTCTTATTGGAGCCCTACGAGCAGTAGCACAAACAATTTCATATGAAGTTACACTAGCAATTATCTTACTATCAATCTTACTAATAAATGGATCCTTCACTCTCTCTACATTAATCATTACACAAGAACAAGTATGACTAATCTTCCCAGCATGACCCTTAGCAATAATATGATTCATTTCAACACTAGCAGAAACAAACCGAGCACCATTTGATCTTACTGAAGGAGAATCTGAACTAGTATCGGGCTTTAATGTAGAATACGCCGCAGGACCATTCGCCCTATTCTTTATAGCAGAATATGCAAACATTATTATAATAAATATCTTCACAACAACCCTCTTCCTAGGAGCATCCCATAACCCATACATACCAGAACTCTACGCAATTAACTTTATCATCAAATCACTACTACTCACAATGACCTTCCTATGAATCCGAGCATCCTACCCCCGATTCCGCTATGATCAACTGATGCACTTATTATGAAAAAATTTTCTACCCCTAACGCTAGCCCTATGCATATGACATGTATCTCTACCTATTCTCCTATCAAGTATCCCCCCACAAACATAAGAAATATGTCTGACAAAAGAGTTACTTTGATAGAGTAAATTATAGAGGTTTAAATCCTCTTATTTCTAGAACTATAGGAATTGAACCTACTCCTAAGAACTCAAAACTCTTCGTGCTCCCAATTACACCAAATTCTAATAGTAAGGTCAGCTAATTAAGCTATCGGGCCCATACCCCGAAAATGTTGGTTTGTATCCTTCCCGTACTAATAAACCCAATCACTCTCATTATTATCTTAATAACTATAATACTTGGAACCATTATCGTTATAATTAGCTCCCACTGACTACTCATCTGAATCGGATTTGAAATAAATATACTCGCCATCATTCCTATTATAATAAAAAAACACAACCCACGAGCCACAGAAGCATCAACTAAATATTTCCTAACTCAATCAACAGCCTCAATACTACTAATAATAGCCATTATCATCAACTTAATATTCTCAGGCCAATGAACCGTAATAAAACTATTTAACCCAACAGCCTCCATACTCATAACAATAGCCCTCGCCATAAAACTAGGAATAGCCCCATTCCACTTCTGAGTCCCAGAAGTAACACAAGGCATCCCTCTATCTTCAGGCCTAATCTTACTTACATGACAAAAACTAGCACCCATATCGGTACTTTACCAAGTATCCCAATCCATCAACCTAAATATAATCTTAACCCTATCAATTCTATCCATTATAATCGGAGGCTGAGGAGGATTAAACCAAACCCAACTACGAAAAATTATAGCTTACTCATCAATTGCCCACATAGGCTGAATAACAGCAATTTTACCATACAATCCCACCATAACATTACTAAACCTAATCATTTACATCATCATAACTTCCACCATATTTACACTATTTATAGCCAACTCAACCACAACCACTCTATCACTATCACACACATGAAACAAAACACCCATCATAACTATTCTAATTCTCATTACCCTCCTATCAATAGGAGGACTCCCCCCACTATCAGGATTTATGCCAAAATGAATAATTATTCAAGAAATGACAAAAAACAATAGCATTATCCTACCTACCTTCATAGCAATTACAGCACTACTAAACCTATATTTCTACATACGACTGGCATATTCCACCACACTTACTATGTTCCCTTCCACAAACAACATAAAAATAAAATGACAATTCTCAACCATAAAACGAATAACCCTCCTACCAACAATAACCGTATTGTCCACTATACTACTACCACTTACACCAATTCTCTCAATCCTAGAATAGGAATTTAGGTTAAATAGACCAAGAGCCTTCAAAGCCCTAAGCAAGTATAATTTACTTAATTCCTGATAAGGACTGCAAGATCATATCTTACATCAATTGAATGCAAATCAACTACTTTAATTAAGCTAAATCCTCACTAGATTGGTGGGTCCCACCCCCACGAAACTTTAGTTAACAGCTAAATACCCTAAATAACTGGCTTCAATCTACTTCTCCCGCCGCAAGAAAAAAAAGGCGGGAGAAGCCCCGGCAGAGTTTGAAGCTGCTCCTTTGAATTTGCAATTCAATATGTTAATTCACTACAGGACCTGGTAAAAAGAGGAATCAAACCTCTATTCTTAGATTTACAGTCTATTGCTTTACTCAGCCATTTTACCCATGTTCATAAACCGCTGATTATTTTCAACTAATCATAAAGATATCGGTACCCTTTATCTTCTATTTGGTGCCTGAGCCGGCATAGTAGGAACCGCTCTGAGCTTACTAATTCGTGCTGAGTTAGGCCAACCCGGAACTCTACTTGGAGATGACCAAATCTACAACGTAATTGTAACTGCACACGCATTCGTAATAATCTTCTTTATAGTAATGCCTATTATAATTGGAGGGTTTGGCAACTGGCTAGTTCCTCTAATGATTGGAGCCCCTGATATAGCATTCCCTCGGATAAATAATATAAGTTTTTGGCTCCTCCCCCCTTCTTTCCTATTACTCCTAGCATCCTCTATAGTCGAAGCCGGAGCAGGGACGGGTTGAACCGTATATCCCCCTCTAGCAGGTAATCTAGCCCACGCAGGAGCCTCAGTAGACCTGACCATTTTCTCCCTACACCTAGCAGGTGTTTCCTCAATTTTAGGAGCCATTAATTTTATTACAACTATTATTAACATAAAACCTCCCGCAATATCACAATACCAGACCCCCCTGTTCGTGTGATCTGTACTGATCACTGCCGTACTACTCCTCCTCTCACTTCCTGTATTAGCAGCTGGCATCACAATATTACTAACAGACCGAAACCTGAATACAACTTTCTTTGACCCAGCAGGAGGAGGAGACCCTATCTTATATCAACACTTATTCTGATTTTTTGGACACCCCGAAGTATATATTCTAATTTTACCTGGCTTTGGAATAATCTCCCACATCGTAACCTACTATTCAGGAAAAAAAGAGCCATTTGGATATATAGGAATAGTATGAGCCATAATATCAATTGGATTTCTAGGATTTATTGTATGAGCCCATCATATATTCACAGTCGGAATAGACGTCGATACACGAGCTTACTTTACATCCGCTACTATAATTATTGCTATCCCAACCGGAGTAAAAGTCTTTAGTTGGCTAGCAACACTTCACGGAGGAAATATCAAATGATCCCCCGCTATAATATGAGCCCTAGGCTTCATTTTCCTTTTTACAGTTGGAGGACTAACTGGAATTGTTTTAGCCAACTCCTCCCTTGACATCGTTCTCCACGACACATACTATGTGGTAGCACATTTCCACTACGTACTATCAATAGGAGCTGTATTCGCTATCATAGGAGGATTTGTACATTGATTTCCCTTATTCTCAGGCTACACCCTTAATGACACATGAGCCAAAATCCATTTCGCAATTATATTTGTAGGTGTTAACATGACCTTCTTCCCACAACATTTCTTAGGGCTATCTGGTATACCACGACGATACTCCGATTACCCAGACGCATATACAATATGAAACACTATTTCATCTATAGGCTCATTCATCTCACTAACGGCAGTAATATTAATGACTTTTATCATCTGAGAAGCATTTGCATCCAAACGGGAAGTCTTAACCGTGGACCTAACCACAACAAATCTAGAATGACTAAACGGATGCCCTCCACCATATCACACATTTGAAGAACCTACATACATTAACCTAAAATAAGAGAGGAAGGAATTGAACCCCCTATTATCGGTTTCAAGCCAACACCATAACCACTATGTCTCTCTCAATAAACGAGATGTTAGTAAAACATTACATAACCTTGTCAAGATTAAATTACAGGTGAAAGTCCCGTACATCTCATATGGCATATCCCGTACAGCTAGGCTTTCAAGACGCAACATCACCCATCATAGAAGAACTGCTACACTTTCACGATCACACTCTGATAATTGTTTTCCTAATTAGCTCACTAGTACTCTATATTATCTTACTGATACTAACAACAAAACTAACCCATACCAGCACCATAGACGCACAAGAAGTAGAAACAATCTGAACCATTCTACCAGCCATTATTCTGATTATAATTGCTCTCCCATCCCTACGAATTCTATACATAATAGACGAAATCAACAACCCATCTCTCACAGTAAAGACCATAGGACATCAATGATACTGAAGTTATGAGTACACAGACTATGAAGACTTAAGCTTCGACTCCTATATAATTCCAACATCAGAATTGAAACCTGGAGAACTACGATTACTAGAAGTAGATAACCGAGCTGTATTACCTATAGAAATAACAATTCGAATACTAATCTCCTCCGAAGACGTTTTACACTCATGAGCAGTTCCCTCTCTAGGACTAAAAACAGACGCAATTCCAGGCCGTTTAAATCAAACAACCCTCATATCAACTCGTCCAGGCCTATTTTACGGCCAATGCTCAGAAATCTGCGGATCAAATCATAGTTTCATACCAATCGTTCTCGAACTAGTCCCATTAGAATATTTTGAAAAGTGATCTGCATCAATGTTATAAGTCATCAAGAAGCTATGCCAGCATTAACCTTTTAAGTTAAAGACCGAGAGCACAACACTCTCCTTGATGACATGCCACAACTAGACACATCAACGTGACTCACGACAATTCTATCAATATTTTTAGTCCTCTTTATTGTTCTCCAATTAAAAATCTCAAAACACGATTTCTACTATAACCCAAAATTAATAACAACAAAAACGCCAAAACAAGACGCCCCTTGAGAAACAAAATGAACGAAAATCTATTTACCTCTTTCATTACCCCTGTAATTCTAGGCCTCCCCCTTGTTACTCTCGTCATTATATTCCCTAGCTTACTATTTCCTACATCAAACCGACTAATTAATAACCGCCTTATCTCCCTCCAACAATGAGCACTTCAACTCATGTCAAAACAAATAATAAGCACTCACAACACCAAAGGACAAACATGAACATTGATATTAATGTCCCTAATTCTATTTATTGGGTCTACAAATTTATTAGGCTTATTACCCCATTCATTTACACCAACCACACAACTATCAATAAATTTAGGCATGGCTATTCCCCTATGAGCAGGGGCCGTAGTTACAGGCTTCCGCAACAAAACCAAAGCATCACTCGCCCACTTCCTACCACAAGGAACACCTACCCCACTAATCCCAATACTGGTAATTATCGAAACCATCAGCCTCTTCATCCAACCAGTAGCCCTTGCCGTACGATTAACAGCCAACATCACAGCAGGGCACTTATTAATTCACTTAATCGGAGGAGCTACCCTTGCATTATTAAATATCAATACCACAACAGCACTTATTACATTTACTATTTTAGCTCTACTAACAATCCTCGAATTCGCAGTAGCTATAGTTCAAGCCTACGTATTCACCCTCCTAGTTAGCTTATATCTGCACGACAATACATAATGACACACCAAACCCACGCCTATCACATAGTAAACCCAAGTCCCTGACCCCTCACAGGAGCACTATCTGCCCTCCTAATAACATCTGGCCTCATCATGTGATTTCACTTCAATTCAACAGCTCTACTGACCCTAGGCCTAACAACAAACATACTTACAATATACCAATGATGACGAGATGTAATCCGAGAAAGTACCTTTCAAGGCCACCATACTCCTGCTGTCCAAAAAAGCCTTCGCTACGGAATAATCCTCTTCATCGTCTCCGAAGTCCTATTCTTCACTGGCTTCTTCTGAGCCTTCTATCACTCAAGCCTTGCTCCTACACCCGAATTAGGCAGCTGCTGACCCCCAACAGGCATTCACCCACTTAACCCCTTAGAAGTCCCACTACTCAACACCTCTGTCCTTCTAGCCTCAGGAGTCTCCATTACCTGAGCCCACCACAGCCTCATAGAAGGGAACCGTAACCACATGCTACAAGCCTTATTCATCACCATTACGTTAGGCGTATACTTTACACTTCTACAAGCATCAGAATACTATGAAGCTCCCTTTACAATCTCAGACGGAGTTTACGGCTCAACTTTCTTCGTAGCTACAGGATTCCACGGCCTCCATGTCATTATTGGATCTACTTTCTTAATTGTCTGCTTCCTCCGCCAACTAAAATTTCACTTTACCTCCAATCACCATTTCGGCTTCGAAGCCGCTGCCTGATATTGACACTTCGTAGACGTAGTATGACTTTTCCTCTATGTTTCCATCTACTGATGAGGCTCATGTTCTTTTAGTATTAATTAGTACAACTGACTTCCAATCAGTTAGCTTCGGCCTAACCCGAAAAAGAACAATAAACCTTATAATTACCCTCCTAACTAACTTTACACTAGCTACATTGCTCGTGACCATCGCATTCTGACTCCCCCAACTAAACGTATACTCAGAAAAAACAAGCCCATACGAATGTGGATTCGACCCCATAGGATCTGCTCGCCTTCCTTTCTCCATAAAATTCTTTCTAGTAGCTATCACATTCCTCCTCTTCGATCTAGAAATTGCACTACTTCTACCACTACCATGGGCCTCACAAACAACTAACCTTAACACAATGCTTACTATATCCCTTCTCCTAATTTTCCTACTAGCCACAAGCCTAGCCTATGAATGAACCCAAAAAGGATTAGAATGGACCGAATATGGTACTTAGTTTAAACCAAAATAAATGATTTCGACTCATTAGATTATGATCAAACTCATAAGTACCAAATGTCCCTCGTATACATAAATATTATAATAGCATTCATAGTATCTCTCACGGGATTACTAATGTATCGATCTCACCTAATATCCTCCCTCCTATGCCTGGAAGGAATAATATTGTCCTTATTCGTTATAGCTACCCTAATAATCCTAAACTCACACTTCACTTTAGCCAGTATAATACCCATTATTCTACTAGTTTTCGCAGCCTGCGAAGCAGCACTAGGCCTATCCTTGCTAGTAATGGTATCAAACACATACGGCACCGACTACGTACAAAACCTTAATCTGCTACAATGCTAAAATACATTATTTCCACAATAATACTTATACCCCTAACCTGGCTATCAAAAAATAACATAATCTGAATTAACTCCACACTCCACTGCTTACTAATTAGCCTTACAAGCCTACTCCTTATAAACCAATTTGGCGATAACAGCCTCAACTTCTCATTAACTTTCTTCTCCGACTCCTTATCTACACCACTACTTATTCTAACCATATGACTCCTCCCCTTAATACTTATAGCTAGCCAGCATCACCTATCAAAAGAAAACCCAGCCCGAAAAAAATTCTTCATCTCAATACTAATCCTATTACAACTATTTCTAATTATGACATTCTCTGCTACAGAACTAATTCTCTTTTATATTATATTTGAAGCAACACTAGTTCCCACACTCATTATTATTACCCGATGAGGGAACCAAACAGAACGCCTAAATGCCGGTCTCTACTTCTTGTTTTATACACTAGCAGGATCCCTACCCTTACTAGTTGCACTAATCTATATTCAAAACACAATAGGATCCCTAAACTTCCTAATTCTACAATACTGAGTACAACCAATACCCAGCTCCTGATCCAACACCTTCATGTGACTAGCATGCATAATAGCCTTTATAGTAAAAATACCACTATACGGACTTCATCTCTGACTACCCAAAGCCCACGTAGAAGCCCCAATTGCAGGCTCCATAGTTCTTGCAGCAATCCTACTAAAACTAGGAGGATACGGCATGTTACGAATTACGCTTCTCCTAGATCCAATCACCGACTTTATAGCATACCCATTCATCATGCTATCACTATGAGGCATAATCATAACCAGCTCAATTTGCCTTCGTCAAACGGACCTGAAATCACTCATCGCGTACTCCTCTATTAGCCACATGGCACTTGTCATCGTTGCAATCCTAATCCAAACACCCTGAAGCTACATAGGAGCCACCGCCCTGATAATTGCCCACGGCCTTACATCCTCTATACTTTTCTGCCTAGCAAATTCTAACTACGAACGAATTCACAGCCGTACAATAATCTTAGCCCGCGGCCTACAAACACTTCTTCCACTAATAGCCACCTGATGACTCCTAGCAAGTCTAACCAACCTGGCTCTACCCCCAACAATCAACCTAATCGGAGAACTATTTGTAGTAATATCGACTTTTTCATGATCTAATATCACAATTATTCTAATAGGACTTAACATAGTAATCACTACTCTCTACACCCTCTATATACTAATCACAACACAACGGGGCAAATACACTCATCATATCAATAACATTTCACCTTCCTTCACACGAGAAAATGCACTCATATCACTACACATACTACCACTACTGCTTCTATCCCTAAACCCAAAAATTATCCTAGGACCCCTATACTGTAAATATAGTTTAAAAAAACATTAGATTGTGAATCTAACAATAGAAGCCTATCACCTTCTTATTTACCGAAAAAGTATGCAAGAACTGCTAATTCTATGCTCCCATGCCTGACAACATGGCTTTTTCAAACTTTTAAAGGATAGCAGTTATCCATTGGTCTTAGGAACCAAAAAATTGGTGCAACTCCAAATAAAAGTAATAAACCTGTTCCCATCCCTCACACTAACTACCCTAATCCTACTAACCGTACCCATCATGACAACTAGTCTTAGCACCCACAAATTCACCAATTACCCACTTTACGTAAAAACAACCATTTCATACGCCTTTATCACTAGTATAATTCCCACTATAATATTTATTCATACAGGACAAGAAATAATTATTTCAAACTGACACTGACTAACCATCCAAACCCTCAAACTATCTCTCAGCTTCAAAATAGATTACTTCTCGACAATATTTATCCCAGTATCACTATTCGTCACATGATCCATCATAGAATTCTCAATATGATACATACATTCCGACCCCAACATCAACCAATTTTTTAAGTACTTACTCTTATTTCTTATCACAATACTCATCCTCGTCACTGCAAATAACATCTTTCAACTATTCATTGGCTGAGAAGGAGTCGGAATTATATCATTTCTACTAATTGGATGGTGATACGGACGAGCAGACGCAAACACAGCAGCTCTACAAGCAATCCTATATAACCGCATTGGCGACATCGGATTTATCCTAGCAATAGCATGATTCCTAATTAACCTCAACACTTGAGACCTTCAACAAATCTTCTTACTAAAACCAGAGAACTCAAATCTACCTCTAATAGGACTAATTCTAGCCGCAACCGGAAAATCCGCACAATTTAGCCTGCACCCATGATTACCCTCCGCAATAGAGGGTCCGACACCTGTCTCAGCATTACTCCACTCAAGTACAATAGTAGTAGCAGGTATTTTCTTACTAATCCGCTTTTATCCATTAACAGAAAACAATAAACTCATCCAATCTACTATACTATGCCTAGGAGCCATTACCACACTATTTACAGCAATATGTGCCCTCACCCAAAATGACATTAAAAAAATCATCGCCTTCTCTACATCCAGCCAACTCGGCCTTATGATAGTAACAATTGGAATTAACCAGCCTCACCTAGCACTTCTTCACATCTGCACCCACGCTTTCTTCAAAGCCATATTATTTCTATGCTCCGGCTCCATCATCCACAATCTAAATAACGAACAAGATATTCGAAAAATAGGAGGCCTATTTAAAGCCATACCATTCACCGCAACAGCCCTTATTATTGGCAGCCTTGCACTAACAGGAATACCTTTCCTCACCGGATTCTACTCCAAAGATCTAATTATTGAATCCGCCAACACGTCATATACCAACGCCTGAGCCCTCTTAATAACACTAATCGCCATCTCCTTCACAGCTATCTACAGTACCCGTATTATTTTCTTCACACTCCTAGGACAACCCCGATTCCCAACCCTTATTTCTATTAATGAAAACAACCCATTCCTAATTAACTCAATTAAACGCTTACTAATCGGAAGTCTTTTCGCAGGATTCATCATTTCTAACAACATCCCCCCAACAACCATTCCCCAAACAACTATACCCTACTACCTAAAAATCACCGCCCTAACAATTACAATCCTAGGCTTTATTCTAGCACTAGAAATTAACAACATAACCCACTACTTAAAGTTCAATTACCCATCAAACATATTCAAATTTTCTAACCTACTAGGATATTATCCCACAGTCATACACCGCTTAACCCCCTATATAAATCTAACAATAAGCCAAAAATCAGCATCCTCCCTTCTAGACCTAACCTGACTAGAAACCATTATACCAAAAACCATCTCACTAACCCAAATAAAAACATCTATCATAATCACAAACCAAAAAGGCTTAATTAAATTATATTTCCTTTCCTTCCTAATTACGATTTTCACTAGCACAATTCTACTTAATTTCCACGAGTAATCTCTATAATCACCACTACACCAATTAATAAAGATCAACCAGTAACAATAACTAATCAAGTACCATAGCTGTACAAAGCAGCAATCCCCATGGCCTCCTCACTAAAAAACCCAGAATCCCCTGTATCATAAATTACCCAATCCCCCATACCATTAAACTTAAACACAATCTCCACCTCCTTATCCTTCAACACATAGTAAATTATAAAAAACTCCATCAACAAACCAGTAATAAACGTTCCTAAAACAACCTTATTAGAAACCCAAACCTCAGGATACTGCTCAGTAGCCATAGCTGTCGTATAACCAAAAACCACCATTATACCCCCTAAATAAACTAAAAAAACCATTAAACCTAAAAAAGAACCACCATAATTTAACACAATACCACACCCAACCCCACCACTCACAATCAATCCCAACCCCCCATAAATAGGCGAAGGTTTTGAAGAAAACCCTACAAAGCCCATCACAAAAATTACACTTAAAATAAATACAATGTACATAATCATTATTCCTGCATGGAATCTAACCATGACTAATGATATGAAAAACCATCGTTGTTATTCAACTACAAGAACACTAATGATCAACATCCGAAAAACTCACCCACTAATAAAAATCGTAAACAACGCACTCATTGACCTCCCAACTCCATCAAACATCTCATCATGATGAAACTTTGGATCCCTCCTAGGCACTTGCTTAGCTCTACAAATCTTAACAGGCCTATTCCTAGCAATACACTACACATCCGATACAACAATAGCATTCTCCTCTGTAACCCACATTTGTCGAGACGTAAACTATGGCTGAATCATCCGATATATGCACGCAAACGGAGCATCAATATTTTTTATCTGCCTATTTATGCATGTAGGACGAGGCCTATATTACGGATCATATACCTTCTTAGAAACATGAAACATCGGAGTAATTCTCCTATTTACAACAATAGCCACAGCATTCATAGGCTATGTCCTACCATGAGGACAGATATCATTCTGAGGAGCAACAGTCATTACCAACCTCCTCTCGGCAATCCCATACATTGGCACCAACCTAGTTGAATGAATCTGAGGGGGATTTTCAGTAGACAAAGCCACCCTCACCCGATTCTTCGCTTTCCACTTCATCCTCCCATTTATCATTGTAGCTCTCACCATAATCCACTTAATTTTCCTCCACGAAACAGGATCCAACAACCCCACAGGAATTCCATCAGACACAGACAAAATTCCATTTCACCCTTATTACACCATCAAGGACATCCTAGGCATCATACTATTAATCCTCATCCTCATATCACTAGTACTATTCACTCCCGACCTACTCGGAGACCCGGATAATTATACTCCAGCAAACCCACTCAGTACACCCTCCCACATTAAGCCAGAATGGTATTTCCTATTTGCATACGCAATCCTACGATCAATCCCCAATAAACTGGGAGGAGTCCTAGCCTTAGTCCTTTCCATCTTGATCTTAACACTCGTACCCTTCCTCCACACATCCAAACAACGAAGCATAATGTTCCGACCAATCAGCCAATGCATATTCTGACTTTTAATAGCAGACCTATTAACACTTACATGAATCGGAGGACAACCGGTTGAACACCCCTACATCACCATCGGACAATTAGCATCCATCATATATTTCCTCATCATCCTGGCAATAATACCACTAGCCAGCACCATCGAAAAC
>NW_026291974.1:0-161778 GCF_023091745.1 Budorcas taxicolor | reverse complement strand
AATCCTCAGGTTCCGGCCCCGACTCCACACAAGGACTGAGGCCCCGGCATGGACGGGAGAGGAATCCCGAGAGGTCCCCTAGCAACTCGCATGGGGACTGGCCTTTCCTGAGGCCACCAGAGCGGGTCCCTGAGGTCCCCGTCTTAACTCGAGAAGACCTGCCGCAACTCGAGAAAATCCAGGAGGTTCTCCCCTCCAGGCGAGATGAGGCCCATTTCCGCTGAGGCGTCTCGAGGCTGATCACACCTCACCTCTGGAACTTCGAAAGGGTCCTTCACACCCTTGGTGCAAATCAAGAAGTTCCCCGACCCAGCCGTCTCCACTCGAGAGGAATCACGAGGGTCCCGCCCACATCCAGAGGAGCCCCGTTTCCGCCTCGTAGCTCGAGATGAGGGATCCTTTCCCTGCTTCGTCGGGAAAGAGTTCCCGGCGTTCCCGTCGCATCTCAAGAGGAGGCCCTCTCAACAGGAACGGCGAGAGGAACTCCAGGGTCGTGCCACCATTCCAAGAGTCCCCCAGATGTCTCAGTCCATTCCAGAGGAACCTCTTTTCCCTTCACCGGCTCGTCTTTCACGCCGAGGATCGACTCACACCAAGGTGGCACGTGGCACAGCCCTGTGGGAAAGCCTCGTGGGAAAGCCTCGAGGGACAGCCTCGAGGGAAAGCCACAGATCCCTTGATCCACGTGACAGGAAGCGTGACACTACTGCTGCAGCTCGGGAGGAAAGCGCACGTGCATGCCCCCACTCGAGACGAGGCCTGACTCCCCTGGGGAGACTCAGAAGCACCCCAAGATCCATGGCAACACTGGAGAGGAATCCTCAGGTTCCGGCCCCGACTCCACACAAGGACTGAGTCCCCGGCATGGACGGGAGAGGAATCCCGAGAGGTCCCCTAGCAACTCGCATCGGGACTGGCCTTTCCTGAGGCCACCAGAGCGGGTGCCTCAGGTCCCCGTCGTAACTCGAGAAGACCTGCCGCAACTCGAGAAAATCCAGGAGGTTCTCCCCTCCAGGAGAGATGAGGCCCATTTCCGCTGAGGCGTCTCAAGGCTGATCACACCTCACCTCTGGAACTTCGAAAGGGTCCTTCACACCCTTGGTGCAAATCTAGAAGTTCCCCGACATACCCGTCTCCACTCGAGAGGAATCACGAGGGTCCCGCCCACATCCAGAGGAGCCCCGTTTCCGCCTCGTAGCTCGAGATGAGGGATCCTTTCCCTGCTTCGTCGGGAAAGAGTTCCCGGCGTTCCCGTCGCATCTCAAGAGGAGGCCCTCTCAACAGGAACGGCGAGAGGAACTCCAGGGTCGTGCCACCATTCCAAGAGTCCCCCAGATGTCTCAGTCCATTCCAGAGGAACCTCTTTTCCCTTCACCGGCTCGTCTTTCACGCCGAGGATCGACTCACACCAAGGTGGCACGTGGCACAGCCCTGTGGGAAAGCCTCGTGGGAAAGCCTCGAGGGACAGCCTCGAGGGAAAGCCACAGATCCCTTGATCCACGTGACAGGAAGCGTGACACTACTGCTGCAGCTCGGGAGGAAAGCGCACGTGCATGCCCCCATTCGAGACAAGGCCTGACTCCCCTGGGGAGACTCAGAAGCACCCCAAGATCCATGGCAACACTGGAGAGGAATCCTCAGGTTCCGGCCCCGACTCCACACAAGGAATGAGGCCCCGGCATGGACGGGAGAGGAATCCCGAGAGGTCCCCTAGCAACTCGCATGGGGACTGGCCTTTCCTGAGGCCACCAGAGCGGGTCCCTGAGGTCCCCCGTCGTAACTCGAGAAGACCTGCCGCAACTCGAGAAAATCCAGGAGGTTCTCCCCTCCAGGCGAGATGAGGCCCATTTCTGCTGAGGCGTCTCGAGGCTGATCACACCTCACCTCTGGAACTTCGAAAGGGTCCTTCAAACCCTTGGTGCAAATCAAGAAGTTCCCCGACCCAGCCGTCTCCACTCGAGAGGAATCACGAGGGTCCCGCCCACATCCAGAGGAGCCCCGTTTCCGCCTCGTAGCTCGAGATGAGGGATCCTTTCCCTGCTTCGTCGGGAAAGAGTTCCCGGCGTTCCCGTCGCATCTCAAGAGGAGGCCCTCTCAACAGGAACGGCGAGAGGAACTCCAGGGTCGTGCCACCATTCCAAGAGTCCCCCAGATGTCTCAGTCCATTCCAGAGGAACCTCTTTTCCCTTCACCGGCTCGTCTTTCACGCCGAGGATCGACTCACACCAAGGTGGCACGTGGCACAGCCCTGTGGGAAAGCCTCGTGGAAAGCCTCGAGGGACAGCCTCGAGGGAAAGCCACAGATCCCTTGATCCACGTGACAGGAAGCGTGACACTACTGCTGCAGCTCGGGAGGAAAGCGCACGTGCATGCCCGCACTCGAGACGAGGCCTGACTCCCCTGGGGAGACTCAGAAGCACCCCAAGATCCATGGCAACACTGGAGAGGAATCCTCAGGTTCCGGCCCCGACTCCACACAAGGACTGAGGCCCCGGCATGGACGGGAGAGGAATCCCGAGAGGTCCCCTAGCAACTCGCATGGGGACTGGCCTTTCCTGAGGCCACCAGAGCGGGTCCCTGAGGTCCCCGTCGTAACTCGAGAAGACCTGCCGCAACTCTAGAAAATCCAGGAGGTTCTCCCCTCCAGGCGAGATGAGGCCCATTTCCGCTGAGGCGTCTCGAGGCTGATCACACCTCACCTCTGGAACTTCGAAAGGGTCCTTCACACCCTTGGTGCAAATCTAGAAGTTCCCCGACATACCCGTCTCCACTCGAGAGGAATCACGAGGGTCCCGCCCACATCCAGAGGAGCCCCGTTTCCGCCTCGTAGCTCGAGATGAGGGATCCTTTCCCTGCTTCGTCGGGAAAGAGTTCCCGGCGTTCCCGTCGCATCTCAAGAGGAGGCCCTCTCAACAGGAACGGCGAGAGGAACTCCAGGGTCGTGCCACCATTCCAAGAGTCCCCCAGATGTCTCAGTCCATTCCAGAGGAACCTCTTTTCCCTTCACCGGCTCGTCTTTCACGCCGAGGATCGACTCACACCAAGGTGGCACATGGCACAGCCCTGTGGGAAAGCCTCGTGGGAAAGCCTCGAGGGACAGCCTCGAGGGAAAGGCACAGATCCCTTGATCCACGTGACAGGAAGCGTGACACTACTGCTGCAGCTCGGGAGGAAAGCGCACGTGCATGCCCCCACTCGAGACGAGGCCTGACTCCCCTGGGGAGACTCAGAAGCACCCCAAGATCCATGGCAACACTGGAGAGGAATCCTCAGGTTCCGGCCCCGACTCCACACAAGGACTGAGGCCCCGGCATGGACGGGAGAGGAATCCCGAGAGGTCCCCTAGCAACTCGCATGGGGACTGGCCTTTCCTGAGGCCACCAGAGCGGGTCCCTGAGGTCCCCGTCGTTAACTCGAGAAGACCTGCCGCAACTCGAGAAAATCCAGGAGGTTCTCCCCTCCAGGCGAGATGAGGCCCATTTCCGCTGAGGCGTCTCGAGGCTGATCACACCTCACCTCTGGAACTTCGAAAGGGTCCTTCACACCCTTGGTGCAAATGAAGAAGTTCCCCGACCTAGCCGTCTCCACTCGAGAGGAATCACGAGGGTCCCGCCCACATCCAGAGGAGCCCCGTTTCCGCCTCGTAGCTCGAGATGACGGATCCTTTCCATGCTTCGTCGGGAAAGAGTTCCCGGCGTACCCGTCGCATCTCAAGAGGAGGCCCTCTCAACAGGAACGGCGAGAGGAACTCCAGGGTCGTGCCACCATTGCAACAGTCCCCCAGAGGTCTCAGTCCATTCCAGAGGAACCTCTTTTCCCTTCACTGGCTCGTCTTTCACGCCGAGGATCGACTCACACCAAGGTGGCACGTAGCACAGCCCCTGTGTGAAAGCCTCGTGGGAAAGCCTCGAGGGACGGCCTCGAGGGAAAGCCACAGATCTCTTGATCCACGTGACAGGAAGCGTGACACTACTGATGAAGCGCGGGAGGAAAGAGCACGTGCATGCCCCAACTCGAGACGAGGCCTGACTAACCTGGGGAGACTCAGAAGCACCGCAAGATCCATGGGAACACTGGAGAGGAATCCTCAGGTTCCGGCCCCGACTCCACACAAGGACTGAGGCCCCGGCATGGACGGGAGAGGAATCCCGAGAGGTCCCCTAGCAACTCGCATGGGGACTGGCCTTTCCTGAGGCCACAAGAGCGGGTCCCTGAGGTCCCCGTCGTAACTCGAGAAGACGTGCCGCAACTTGAGAAAATCCAGGAGGTTCTCCCCTCCAGGCGAGTTGAGGCCCATTTCCGCTGAGGCGTCTCGTGGCTGATCACACCTCACCTGTGGAACTTCGAAAGGGTCCTTCACACCCTTGGTGCAAATCAAGAAGTTCCCTGGCATACCCGTCTCCACTCGAGAGGAATCACGAGGGTCCCGCCCACATCCAGAGGAGCCCCGTTTCCGCCTCGTAGCTCGAGATGAGGGATCCTTTCCCTGCTTCGTCGGGAAAGAGTTCCCGGCGTGCCCGTCGCATCTCAAGAGGAGGCCCTCTCTACAGGAATGGCGAGAGGAACTCCAGGTTCGTGCCACCATTCCAAGAGTCCCCCAGATGTCTCAGTCCATTCCAGAGGAACCTCTTTTCCCTTCACCGGCTCGTCTTTCACGCCGAGGATCGACTCACACCAAGGTGGCACGTGGCACAGCCCTGTGGGAAAGCCTCGTGGGAAAGCCTCGAGGGACAGCCTCGAGGGAAAGCCACAGATCCCTTGATCCACGTGACAGGAAGCGTGACACTACTGCTGCAGCTCGGGAGGAAAGCGCACGTGCATGCCCCCACTCGAGACGAGGCCTGAATCCCCTGGGGAGACTCAGAAGCACCCCAAGATCCATGGCAACACTGGAGAGGAATCCTCAGGTTCCGGCCCCGACTCCACACAAGGACTGAGGCCCCGGCATGGACGGGAGAGGAATCCCGAGAGGTCCCCTAGCAACTCGCATGGGGACTGGCCTTTCCTGAGGCCACCAGAGCGGGTCCCTGAGGTCCCCGTCGTAACTCGAGAAGACCTGCCGCAACTCGAGAAAATCCAGGAGGTTCTCCCCTCCAGGCGAGATGAGGCCCATTTCCGCTGAGGCGTCTCGAGGCTGATCACACCTCACCTCTGGAACTTCGAAAGGGTCCTTCAAACCCTTGGTGCAAATCAAGAAGTTCCCCGACCTAGCCGTCTCCACTCGAGAGGAATCACGAGGGTCCCGCCCACATCCAGAGGAGCCCCGTTTCCGCCTCGTAGCTCGAGATGACGGATCCTTTCCATGCTTCGTCGGGAAAGAGTTCCCGGCGTACCCGTCGCATCTCAAGAGGAGGCCCTCTCAACAGGACGGCGAGAGGAACTCCAGGGTCGTGCCACCATTCCAAGAGTCCCCCAGATGTCTCAGTCCATTCCAGAGGAACCTCTTTTCCCTTCACTGGCTCGTCTTTCACGCCGAGGATCGACTCACACCAAGGTGGCACGTAGCACAGCCCTGTGGGAAAGCCTCGTGGGAAAGCCTCGAGGGACAGCCTCGAGGGAAAGCCACAGATCACTTGATCCACGTGACACGAGGAGTGACACTACTGCTGCAGCTCGGGAGGAAAGCGCACGTGCATGCCCCCATTCGAGACGAGGCCTGACTCCCCTGGGGAGACTCAGAAGCACCCCAAGATCCATGGCAACACTGGAGAGGAATCCTCAGGTTCCGGCCCCGACTCCACACAAGGACTGAGGCCCCGGCATGGACGGGAAAGAAATCCGGAGAGGTCCCCTAGCAACTCTCATGGTGACTGGCCTTTCTGAGGCCACCAGAGCGGGTCCCTGAGGTCCCCGTCGTAACTCGAGAAGACCTGCTGCAACTCGAGAAAATCCAGGAGGTTCTCCCCTCCAGGCGAGATGAGGCCCATTTCCGCTGAGGCGTCTCGAGGCTGATCACACCTCACCTCTGGAACTTCGAAAGGGTCCTTCACACCCTTGGTGCAAATCAAGAAGTTCCCCGACATACCCGTCTCCACTCGAGCGGAAACACGAGCGTCCCGCTCACATCCAGAGGAGCCCCGTTTCCGCCTCGTAGCTCGAGATGAGGGATCCTTTCCCTGCTTCGTCGGGAAAGAGTTCCCGGCATTCCCGTCGCATCTCAAGAGGAGGCCCTCTCAACAGAAACGGCGAGAGGAACTCCAGGGTCGTGCCACCATTCCAAGAGTCCCCCAGATGTCTCAGTCCATTCCAGAGGAACCTCTTTTCCCTTCACCGGCTCGTCTTTCACACCGAGGATCGACACACACCAATGTGGCACGTGGCACAGCCCTGTGGGAAAGCCTCGTGGGAAAGCCTCAAGGGACAGCCTCGAGGAAAAGCCACAGATCCCTTGATCCACTTGACAGAAAACGTGACACTACTGCTGCAGCTCGGGAGGAAATCGCACGTGCATGCCCCAACTCGAGACAAGGCCTGACTCCCCTGGGAAGACCCAGAAGAACCCCAAGATCCATGGCAACACTGGAGAGGAATCCTCAGGTTCCGGCCCCGACTTCACACAAGGTCTTAAGCCCCGGCATGGACGGGAGAGGAATCCCGAGAGGTCCCCTAGCAACTCGCATGGGGACTGGCCTTTCCTGAGGCCACCAGAGCGGGTCCCTGAGGTCCCCGTCGTAACTCGAGAAGACCTGCCGCAACTCTAGAAAATCCAGGAGGTTCTCCCCTCCAGGCGAGATGAGGCCCATTTCCGCTGAGGCGTCTCGAGGCTGATCACACCTCACCTCTGGAACTTCGAAAGGGTCCTTCACACCCTTGGTGCAAATCTAGAAGTTCCCCGACATACCCGTCTCCACTCGAGAGGAATCACGAGGGTCCCGCCCACATCCAGAGGAGCCCCGTTTCCGCCTCGTAGCTCGAGATGAGGGATCCTTTCCCTGCTTCGTCGGGAAAGAGTTCCCGGCGTTCCCGTCGCATCTCAAGAGGAGGCCCTCTCAACAGGAACGGCGAGAGGAACTCCAGGGTCGTGCCACCATTCCAAGAGTCCCCCAGATGTCTCAGTCCATTCCAGAGGAACCTCTTTTCCCTTCACCGGCTCGTCTTTCACGCCGAGGATCGACTCACACCAAGGTGGCACATGGCACAGCCCTGTGGGAAAGCCTCGTGGGAAAGCCTCGAGGGACAGCCTCGAGGGAAAGCCACAGATCCCTTGATCCACGTGACAGGAAGCGTGACACTACTGCTGCAGCTCGGGAGGAAAGCGCACGTGCATGCCCCCACTCGAGACGAGGCCTGACTCCCCTGGGGAGACTCAGAAGCACCCCAAGATCCATGGCAACACTGGAGAGGAATCCTCAGGTTCCGGCCCCGACTCCACACAAGGACTGAGGCCCCGGCATGGACGGGAGAGGAATCCCGAGAGGTCCCCTAGCAACTCGCATGGGGACTGGCCTTTCCTGAGGCCACCAGAGCGGGTCCCTGAGGTCCCCGTCGTAACTCGAGAAGACCTGCCGCAACTCGAGAAAATCCAGGAGGTTCTCCCCTCCAGGCGAGATGAGGCCCATTTCCGCTGAGGCGTCTCGAGGCTGATCACACCTCACCTCTGGAACTTCGAAAGGGTCCTTCACACCCTTGGTGCAAATGAAGAAGTTCCCGACCTAGCCGTCTCCACTCGAGAGGAATCACGAGGGTCCCGCCCACATCCAGAGGAGCCCCGTTTCCGCCTCGTAGCTCGAGATGACGGATCCTTTCCATGCTTCGTCGGGAAAGAGTTCCCGGCGTACCCGTCGCATCTCAAGAGGAGGCCCTCTCAACAGGAACGGCGAGAGGAACTCCAGGGTCGTGCCACCATTGCAACAGTCCCCCCAGAGGTCTCAGTCCATTCCAGAGGAACCTCTTTTCCCTTCACTGGCTCGTCTTTCACGCCGAGGATCGACTCACACCAAGGTGGCACGTAGCACAGCCCTGTGTGAAAGCCTCGTGGGAAAGCCTCGAGGGACGGCCTCGAGGGAAAGCCACAGATCTCTTGATCCACGTGACAGGAAGCGTGACACTACTGATGAAGCGCGGGAGGAAAGAGCACGTGCATGCCCCAACTCGAGACGAGGCCTGACTAACCTGGGGAGACTCAGAAGCACCCCAAGATCCATGGCAACACTGGAGAGGAATCCTCAGGTTCCGGCCCCGACTCCACACAAGGACTGAGGCCCCGGCATGGACGGGAAAGAAATCCGGAGAGGTCCCCTAGCAACTCTCATGGTGACTGGCCTTTCTGAGGCCACCAGAGCGGGTCCCTGAGGTCCCCGTCGTAACTCGAGAAGACCTGCTGCAACTCGAGAAAATCCAGGAGGTTCTCCCCTCCAGGCGAGATGAGGCCCATTTCCGCTGAGGCGTCTCGAGGCTGATCACACCTCACCTCTGGAACTTCGAAAGGGTCCTTCACACCCTTGGTGCAAATCAAGAAGTTCCCCGACATACCCGTCTCCACTCGAGCGGAAACACGAGCGTCCCGCTCACATCCAGAGGAGCCCCGTTTCCGCCTCGTAGCTCGAGATGAGGATCCTTTCCCTGCTTCGTCGGGAAAGAGTTCCCGGCATTCCCGTCGCATCTCAAGAGGAGGCCCTCTCAACAGAAACGGCGAGAGGAACTCCAGGGTCGTGCCACCATTCCAAGAGTCCCCCAGATGTCTCAGTCCATTCCAGAGGAACCTCTTTTCCCTTCACCGGCTCGTCTTTCACACCGAGGATCGACACACACCAATGTGGCACGTGGCACAGCCCTGTGGGAAAGCCTCGTGGGAAAGCCTCAAGGGACAGCCTCGAGGAAAAGCCACAGATCCCTTGATCCACTTGACAGAAAACGTGACACTACTGCTGCAGCTCGGGAGGAAATCGCACGTGCATGCCCCAACTCGAGACAAGGCCTGACTCCCCTGGGAAGACCCAGAAGAACCCCAAGATCCATGGCAACACTGGAGAGGAATCCTCAGGTTCCGGCCCCGACTTCACACAAGGTCTTAAGCCCCGGCATGGACGGGAGAGGAATCCTGAGATGGCACCTAGCAACTCTCATGGGGACTGGCCTTTCCTGAGGCCACCAGAGCGTGTCCCTGAGGTCCCCGTCGTAACACGAGAAGACCTGCCGCAACTCGAGAATTTCCAAGACGTTCTCCCCTCCAGGCGAGATGAGGCCCATTTCCGCTGAGGCGTCTCGAGGCTGATCACACCTCACCTCTGGAACTTCGAAAGGGTCCTTCACACCCTTGGTGCAAATCAAGAAGTTCCCCGACATACCCGTCTCCACTCGAAAGGAAACACGAGGGTCCCGCCCACATCCAGAGGAGCCCCGTTTCCACCTCGTAGCTCGAGATGAGGGATCCTTTCCCTGCATCGTCGGGAAAGAGTTCCCGGCGTTCCCGTCGCATCTCAAGGGGAGGCCCTCTCAACAGGAACGGCGAGAGGAACTCCAGGGTCGTGCCACCATTCCAAGAGTCCCCCAGATGTCTCAGTCCATTCCAGAGGAACCTCTTTTCCCTTCACCGGCTCGTCTTTCGCGCCGAGGATCGACTCACACCAAGGTGGCACGTGGCACAGCCCTGTGGGTAAGCCTCGTGGAAAAGCCTCGAGGGACAGCCTCGAGGGAAAGCCACAGATCACTTGATCCACGTGACACGAAGAGTGACACTACTGCTGCAGCTCGGGAGGAAAGCCCACGTGCATGCCCCCATTCGAGACGAGGCCTGACTCCCCTGGGGAGACTCAGAAGCACCCCAAGATCCATGGCAACACTGGAGAGGAATCCTCAGGTTCCGGCCCCGACTCCACACAAGGACTGAGGCCCCGGCATGGACGGGAGAGAAATCCGGAGAGGTCCCCTAGCAACTCTCATGGTGACTGGCCTTTCTGAGGCCACCAGAGCGGGTCCCTGAGGTCCCCGTCGTAACTCGAGAAGACCTGCTGCAACTCGAGAAAATCCAGGAGGTTCTCCCCTCCAGGCGAGATGAGGCCCATTTCCGCTGAGGCGTCTCGAGGCTGATCACACCTCACCTCTGGAACTTCGAAAGGGTCCTTCACACCCTTGGTGCAAATCAAGAAGTTCCCCGACATACCCGTCTCCACTCGAGCGGAAACACGAGCGTCCCGCCCACATCCAGAGGAGCCCCGTTTCCGCCTCGTAGCTCGAGATGAGGGATCCTTTCCCTGCTTCGTCGGGAAAGAGTTCCCGGCATTCCATCGCATCTCAAGAGGAGGCCCTCTCAACAGGAACGGCGAGAGGAACCCCAGGGTCGTGCCACCATTCCAAGAGTCCCCCAGATGTCTCAGTCCATTCCAGAGGAACCTCTTTTCCCTTCACCGGCTCGTCTTTCACGCCGAGGATCGACTCCCACCAAGGTGGCACGTGGCACAGCCCTGTGGGTAAGCCTCGTGGGCAAGCATCGAGCGAAAGCCTCGAGGGAAACCACAGATCCCTTGATCCCCGTGACAGGAAGCGTGACACTACTGCTGCAGTTCGGGAGGAAAGTGCACGTGCATGTCCCCACTCAAGACGAGGCTAGACTCCCCTGGGGAGACTCAGAAGCACCCCAAGATCCATGGCAACACTGGAGAGGAATCCTCAAGTTCCGGCCCCGACTCCACACAAGGACTGAGGTCCCGGCATGGACGGGAGAGGAATCCCGAGAGGTCCCCTAGCAACTCGCATGGGGACTGGCCTTTCCTGAGGCCACCAGAGCGGGTCCCTGAGGTCCCCGTCGTAACTCGAGAAGACCTGCCGCAACTCGAGAAAATCCAGGAGGTTCTCCCCTCCAGGCGAGATGAGGCCCATTTCCGCTGAGGCGTCTCGAGGCTGATCACACCTCACCTCTGGAACTTCGAAACGGTCCTTCACACCCTTGGTGCAAATCAAGAAGTTCCCCGAAATAGCCGTCTCCACTCGAGAGGAATCACGAGGGTCCCGCCCACATCCAGAGGAGCCCCGTTTCCGCCTCGTAGCTCGAGATGACGGATCCTTTCCATGCTTCGTCGGGAAAGAGTTCCTGGCGTACCCGTCGCATCTCAAGAGGAGGCCCTCTCAACAGGAACGGCGAGAGGAACTCCAGGGTCGTGCCACCATTCCAAGAGTCCCCCAGATGTCTCAGTCCATTCCAGAGGAACCTCTTTTCCCTTCACTGGCTCGTCTTTCACGCCGAGGATCGACTCACACCAAGGTGGAACGTAGCACAGCCCTGTGGGAAAGCCTCGTGGGAAAGCCTCGAGGGACAGCCTCGAGGGAAAGCCACAGATCTCTTGATCCACGTGACAGGAAGCGTGACACTACTGATGAAGCGCGGGAGGAAAGAGCACGTGCATGCCCCAACTCGAGACGAGGCCTGACTACCCTGGGGAGACTCAGAAGCACCGCAAGATCCATGGCAACACTGGAGAGGAATCCTCAGGTTCCGGCCCCGACTCCACACAAGGACTGAGGCCCCGGCATGGACGGGAGAGGAATCCCGAGAGGTCCCCTAGCAACTCGCATGGGGACTGGCCTTTCCTGAGGCCACCAGAGCGGGTCCCTGAGGTCCCCGTCGTAACTCGAGAAGACTTGCCGCAACTTGAGAAAATCCAGGAAGTTCTCCCCTCCAGGCGAGATGAGGCCCATTTCCGCTGAGGCGTCTCGTGGCTGATCACACCTCACCTGTGGAACTTCGAAAGGGTCCTTCACACCCTTGGTGCAAATCAAGAAGTTCCCCGCCATACCCGTCTCCACTCGAGAGGAATCACGAGGGTCCCGCCCACATCCAGAGGAGCCCCGTTTCCGCCTCGTAGCTCGAGATGAGGGATCCTTTCCCTGCTTCGTCGGGAAAGAGTTCCCGGCGTGCCCGTCGCATCTCAAGAGGAGGCCCTCTCTACAGGAATGGCGAGAGGATCTCCAGGTTCGTGCCACCATTCCAAGAGTCCCCAGATGTCTCAGTCAATTCCAGAGGAACCTCTTTTCCCTTCACCGGCTCGTCTTTCACGCCGAGGATCGACTCACACCAAGGTGGCACGTGGCACAGCCCTGTGGGATAGCCTCGAGGGAAAGCCTCGAGGGACAGCCTCGAGGGAAAGCCACAGATCCCTTGATCCACGTGACAGGAAGCGTGACACTACTGCTGCAGCTCGGGAGGAAAGCGCACGTGCACGCCCCCACTCGAGACGAGGCCTGACTCCCCTGGGGAGACTCAGAAACACCCCAAGATCCATGGCAACACTGGAGAGGAATCCTCAGGTTCCGGCCCCGACTCCACACAAGGACTGAGGCCCCGGCATGGACGGGAGAGGAATCCCGAGAGGTCCCCTAGCAACTCGCATGGGCAGTGGCCTTTCCTGAGGCCACCAGAGCGGGTCCCTGAGGTCCCCGTCGTAACTCGAGAAGACCTGCCGCAACTCGAGAAAATCCAAGAGGTTCTCCCCTCCAGGCGAGATGAGGCCCATTTCCGCTGAGGCGTCTCGAGGCTGATCACACCTCACCTCTGGAACTTCGAAAGGCTACTTCACACCCTTGATGCAAATCAAGAAGTTCCCCGACATACCCGTCTCCACTCGAGAGGAATCACGAGGGTCCCGCCCACATCCAGAGGAGCCCCGTTTCCGCCTCGTAGCTCGAGATGAGGGATCCTTTCCCTGCTTCGTCGGGAAAGAGTTCCCGGCGTTCCGGTCGCATCTCAAGAAGAGGCCCTCTCAACAGGAACGGCGGGAGGAACTCCAGGGTCGAGCCACCATTCCAAGAGTCCCCCAGATGTCTCAGTCCATTCCAGAGGAACCTCTTTTCCCTTCACCGGCTCGTCTTTCACGCCGAGGATCGACTCACACCAAGGTGGCACGTGGCACAGCCCTGTGGGAAAGCCTCGTGGGAAAGCCTCGAGGGACAGCCTCGAGGGAAAGCCACAGATCCCTTGATCCACGTGACAGGAAGCGTGACACTACTGCTGCAGCTCGGGAGGAAAGCGCACGTGCATGCCCCCACTCGAGACGAGGCCTGAATCCCCTGGGGAGACTCAGAAGCACCCCAAGATCCATGGCAACACTGGAGAGGAATCCTCAGGTTCCGGCCCCGACTCCACACAAGGACTGAGGCCCCGGCATGGACGGGAGAGGAATCCCGAGAGGTCCCCTAGCAACTCGCATGGGGACTGGCCTTTCCTGAGGCCACCAGAGCGGGTCCCTGAGGTCCCCGTCGTAACTCGAGAAGACCTGCCGCAACTCGAGAAAATCCAGGAGGTTCTCCCCTCCAGGCGAGATGAGGCCCATTTCCGCTGAGGCGTCTCGAGGCTGATCACACCTCACCTCTGGAACTTCGAAAGGGTCCTTCAAACCCTTGGTGCAAATCAAGAAGTTCCCCGACCTAGCCGTCTCCACTCGAGAGGAATCACGAGGGTCCCGCCCACATCCAGAGGAGCCCCGTTTCCGCCTCGTAGCTCGAGATGACGGATCCTTTCCATGCTTCGTCGGGAAAGAGTTCCCGGCGTACCCGTCGCATCTCAAGAGGAGGCCCTCTCAACAGGAACGGCGAGAGGAACTCCAGGGTCGTGCCACCATTCCAAGAGTCCCCCAGATGTCTCAGTCCATTCCAGAGGAACCTCTTTTCCCTTCACTGGCTCGTCTTTCACGCCGAGGATCGACTCACACCAAGGTGGCACGTAGCACAGCCCTGTGGGAAAGCCTCGTGGGAAAGCCTCGAGGGACAGCCTCGAGGGAAAGCCACAGATCACTTGATCCACGTGACACGAAGAGTGACACTACTGCTGCAGCTCGGGAGGAAAGCGCACGTGCATGCCCCCATTCGAGACGAGGCCTGACTCCCCTGGGGAGACTCAGAAGCACCCCAAGATCCATGGCAACACTGGAGAGGAATCCTCAGGTTCCGGCCCCGACTCCACACAAGGACTGAGGCCCCGGCATGGACGGGAAAGAAATCCGGAGAGGTCCCCTAGCAACTCTCATGGTGACTGGCCTTTCTGAGGCCACCAGAGCGGGTCCCTGAGGTCCCCGTCGTAACTCGAGAAGACCTGCTGCAACTCGAGAAAATCCAGGAGGTTCTCCCCTCCAGGCGAGATGAGGCCCATTTCCGCTGAGGCGTCTCGAGGCTGATCACACCTCACCTCTGGAACTTCGAAAGGGTCCTTCACACCCTTGGTGCAAATCAAGAAGTTCCCCGACATACCCGTCTCCACTCGAGCGGAAACACGAGCGTCCCGCTCACATCCAGAGGAGCCCCGTTTCCGCCTCGTAGCTCGAGATGAGGGATCCTTTCCCTGCTTCGTCGGGAAAGAGTTCCCGGCATTCCCGTCGCATCTCAAGAGGAGGCCCTCTCAACAGGAATGGCGAGAGGAACTCCAGGGTCGTGCCACCATTCCAAGAGTCCCCCAGATGTCTCAGTCCATTCCAGAGGAACCTCTTTTCCCTTCACCGGCTCGTCTTTCACACCGAGGATCGACACACACCAATGTGGCACGTGGCACAGCCCTGTGGGAAAGCCTCGTGGGAAAGCCTCAAGGGACAGCCTCGAGGAAAAGCCACAGATCCCTTGATCCACTTGACAGAAAACGTGACACTACTGCTGCAGCTCGGGAGGAAATCGCACGTGCATGCCCCAACTCGAGACAAGGCCTGACTCCCCTGGGAAGACCCAGAAGAACCCCAAGATCCATGGCAACACTGGAGAGGAATCCTCAGGTTCCGGCCCCGACTTCACACAAGGTCTTAAGCCCCGGCATGGACGGGAGAGGAATCCCGAGATGGCACCTAGCAACTCTCATGGGGACTGGCCTTTCCTGAGGCCACCAGAGCGTGTCCCTGAGGTCCCCGTCGTAACACGAGAAGACCTGCCGCAACTCGAGAATTTCCAAGACGTTCTCCCCTCCAGGCGAGATGAGGCCCATTTCCGCTGAGGCGTCTCGAGGCTGATCACACCTCACCTCTGGAACTTCGAAAGGGTCCTTCACACCCTTGGTGCAAATCAAGAAGTTCCCCGACATACCCGTCTCCACTCGAAAGGAAACACGAGGGTCCCGCCCACATCCAGAGGAGCCCCGTTTCCACCTCGTAGCTCGAGATGAGGGATCCTTTCCCTGCATCGTCGGGAAAGAGTTCCCGGCGTTCCCGTCGCATCTCAAGGGGAGGCCCTCTCAACAGGAACGGCGAGAGGAACTCCAGGGTCGTGCCACCATTCCAAGAGTCCCCCAGATGTCTCAGTCCATTCCAGAGGAACCTCTTTTCCCTTCACCGGCTCGTCTTTCGCGCCGAGGATCGACTCACACCAAGGTGGCACGTGGCACAGCCCTGTGGGTAAGCCTCGTGGAAAAGCCTCGAGGGACAGCCTCGAGGGAAAGCCACAGATCACTTGATCCACGTGACACGAAGAGTGACACTACTGCTGCAGCTCGGGAGGAAAGCCCACGTGCATGCCCCCATTCGAGACGAGGCCTGACTCCCCTGGGGAGACTCAGAAGCACCCCAAGATCCATGGCAACACTGGAGAGGAATCCTCAGGTTCCGGCCCCGACTCCACACAAGGACTGAGGCCCCGGCATGGACGGGAGAGAAATCCGGAGAGGTCCCCTAGCAACTCGCATGGTGACTGGCCTTTCTGAGGCCACCAGAGCGGGTCCCTGAGGTCCCCGTCGTAACTCGAGAAGACCTGCTGCAACTCGAGAAAATCCAGGAGGTTCTCCCCTCCAGGCGAGATGAGGCCCATTTCCGCTGAGGCGTCTCGAGGCTGATCACACCTCACCTCTGGAACTTCGAAAGGGTCCTTCACACCCTTGGTGCAAATCAAGAAGTTCCCCGACATACCCGTCTCCACTCGAGCGGAAACACGAGCGTCCCGCCCACATCCAGAGGAGCCCCGTTTCCGCCTCGTAGCTCGAGATGAGGGATCCTTTCCCTGCTTCGTCGGGAAAGAGTTCCCGGCATTCCCATCGCATCTCAAGAGGAGGCCCTCTCAACAGGAACGGCGAGAGGAACCCCAGGGTCGTGCCACCATTCCAAGAGTCCCCCAGATGTCTCAGTCCATTCCAGAGGAACCTCTTTTCCCTTCACCGGCTCGTCTTTCACGCCGAGGATCGACTCCCACCAAGGTGGCACGTGGCACAGCCCTGTGGGTAAGCCTCGTGGGCAAGCATCGAGCGAAAGCCTCGAGGGAAACCACAGATCCCTTGATCCCCGTGACAGGAAGCGTGACACTACTGCTGCAGTTCGGGAGGAAAGTGCACGTGCATGTCCCCACTCAAGACGAGGCTAGACTCCCCTGGGGAGACTCAGAAGCACCCCAAGATCCATGGCAACACTGGAGAGGAATCCTCAAGTTCCGGCCCCGACTCCACACAAGGACTGAGGTCCCGGCATGGACGGGAGAGGAATCCCGAGAGGTCCCCTAGCAACTCGCATGGGGACTGGCCTTTCCTGAGGCCACCAGAGCGGGTCCCTGAGGTCCCCGTCGTAACTCGAGAAGACCTGCCGCAACTCGAGAAAATCCAGGAGGTTCTCCCCTCCAGGCGAGATGAGGCCCATTTCCGCTGAGGCGTCTCGAGGCTGATCACACCTCACCTCTGGAACTTCGAAAGGCTACTTCACACCCTTGATGCAAATCAAGAAGTTCCCCGACATACCCGTCTCCACTCGAGAGGAATCACGAGGGTCCCGCCCACATCCAGAGGAGCCCCGTTTCCGCCTCGTAGCTCGAGATGAGGGATCCTTTCCCTGCTTCGTCGGGAAAGAGTTCCCGGCGTTCCGGTCGCATCTCAAGAAGAGGCCCTCTCAACAGGAACGGCGGGAGGAACTCCAGGGTCGTGCCACCATTCCAAGAGTCCCCCAGATGTCTCAGTCCATTCCAGAGGAACCTCTTTTCCCTTCACCGGCTCGTCTTTCACGCCGAGGATCGACTCACACCAAGGTGGCACGTGGCACAGCCCTGTGGGAAAGCCTCGTGGGAAAGCCTCGAGGGACAGCCTCGAGGGAAAGCCACAGATCCCTTGATCCACGTGACAGGAAGCGTGACACTACTGCTGCAGCTCGGGAGGAAAGCGCACGTGCATGCCCCCACTCGAGACGAGGCCTGAATCCCCTGGGGAGACTCAGAAGCACCCCAAGATCCATGGCAACACTGGAGAGGAATCCTCAGGTTCCGGCCCCGACTCCACACAAGGACTGAGGCCCCGGCATGGACGGGAGAGGAATCCCGAGAGGTCCCCTAGCAACTCGCATGGGGACTGGCCTTTCCTGAGGCCACCAGAGCGGGTCCCTGAGGTCCCCGTCGTAACTCGAGAAGACCTGCCGCAACTCGAGAAAATCCAGGAGGTTCTCCCCTCCAGGCGAGATGAGGCCCATTTCCGCTGAGGCGTCTCGAGGCTGATCACACCTCACCTCTGGAACTTCGAAAGGGTCCTTCAAACCCTTGGTGCAAATCAAGAAGTTCCCCGACCTAGCCGTCTCCACTCGAGAGGAATCACGAGGGTCCCGCCCACATCCAGAGGAGCCCCGTTTCCGCCTCGTAGCTCGAGATGACGGATCCTTTCCATGCTTCGTCGGGAAAGAGTTCCCGGCGTACCCGTCGCATCTCAAGAGGAGGCCCTCTCAACAGGAACGGCGAGAGGAACTCCAGGGTCGTGCCACCATTCCAAGAGTCCCCCAGATGTCTCAGTCCATTCCAGAGGAACCTCTTTTCCCTTCACTGGCTCGTCTTTCACGCCGAGGATCGACTCACACCAAGGTGGCACGTAGCACAGCCCTGTGGGAAAGCCTCGTGGGAAAGCCTCGAGGGACAGCCTCGAGGGAAAGCCACAGATCACTTGATCCACGTGACACGAAGAGTGACACTACTGCTGCAGCTCGGGAGGAAAGCGCACGTGCATGCCCCCATTCGAGACGAGGCCTGACTCCCCTGGGGAGACTCAGAAGCACCCCAAGATCCATGGCAACACTGGAGAGGAATCCTCAGGTTCCGGCCCCGACTCCACACAAGGACTGAGGCCCCGGCATGGACGGGAAAGAAATCCGGAGAGGTCCCCTAGCAACTCTCATGGTGACTGGCCTTTCTGAGGCCACCAGAGCGGGTCCCTGAGGTCCCCGTCGTAACTCGAGAAGACCTGCTGCAACTCGAGAAAATCCAGGAGGTTCTCCCCTCCAGGCGAGATGAGGCCCATTTCCGCTGAGGCGTCTCGAGGCTGATCACACCTCACCTCTGGAACTTCGAAAGGGTCCTTCACACCCTTGGTGCAAATCAAGAAGTTCCCCGACATACCCGTCTCCACTCGAGCGGAAACACGAGCGTCCCGCTCACATCCAGAGGAGCCCCGTTTCCGCCTCGTAGCTCGAGATGAGGGATCCTTTCCCTGCTTCGTCGGGAAAGAGTTCCCGGCATTCCCGTCGCATCTCAAGAGGAGGCCCTCTCAACAGAAACGGCGAGAGGAACTCCAGGGTCGTGCCACCATTCCAAGAGTCCCCCAGATGTCTCAGTCCATTCCAGAGGAACTTCTTTTCCCTTCACCGGCTCGTCTTTCACACCGAGGATCGACACACACCAATGTGGCACGTGGCACAGCCCTGTGGGAAAGCCTCGTGGGAAAGCCTCAAGGGACAGCCTCGAGGAAAAGCCACAGATCCCTTGATCCACTTGACAGAAAACGTGACACTACTGCTGCAGCTCGGGAGGAAATCGCACGTGCATGCCCCAACTCGAGACAAGGCCTGACTCCCCTGGGAAGACCCAGAAGAACCCCAAGATCCATGGCAACACTGGAGAGGAATCCTCAGGTTCCGGCCCCGACTTCACACAAGGTCTTAAGCCCCGGCATGGACGGGAGAGGAATCCCGAGATGGCACCTAGCAACTCTCATGGGGACTGGCCTTTCCTGAGGCCACCAGAGCGTGTCCCTGAGGTCCCCGTCGTAACACGAGAAGACCTGCCGCAACTCGAGAATTTCCAAGACGTTCTCCCCTCCAGGCGAGATGAGGCCCATTTCCGCTGAGGCGTCTCGAGGCTGATCACACCTCACCTCTGGAACTTCGAAAGGGTCCTTCACACCCTTGGTGCAAATCAAGAAGTTCCCCGACATACCCGTCTCCACTCGAAAGGAAACACGAGGGTCCCGCCCACATCCAGAGGAGCCCCGTTTCCACCTCGTAGCTCGAGATGAGGGATCCTTTCCCTGCATCGTCGGGAAAGAGTTCCCGGCGTTCCCGTCGCATCTCAAGGGGAGGCCCTCTCAACAGGAACGGCGAGAGGAACTCCAGGGTCGTGCCACCATTCCAAGAGTCCCCCAGATGTCTCAGTCCATTCCAGAGGAACCTCTTTTCCCTTCACCGGCTCGTCTTTCGCGCCGAGGATCGACTCACACCAAGGTGGCACGTGGCACAGCCCTGTGGGTAAGCCTCGTGGAAAAGCCTCGAGGGACAGCCTCAAGGGAAAGCCACAGATCACTTGATCCACGTGACACGAAGAGTGACACTACTGCTGCAGCTCGGGAGGAAAGCCCACGTGCATGCCCCCATTCGAGACGAGGCCTGACTCCCCTGGGGAGACTCAGAAGCACCCCAAGATCCATGGCAACACTGGAGAGGAATCCTCAGGTTCCGGCCCCGACTCCACACAAGGACTGAGGCCCCGGCATGGACGGGAGAGAAATCCGGAGAGGTCCCCTAGCAACTCGCATGGTGACTGGCCTTTCTGAGGCCACCAGAGCGGGTCCCTGAGGTCCCCGTCGTAACTCGAGAAGACCTGCTGCAACTCGAGAAAATCCAGGAGGTTCTCCCCTCCAGGCGAGATGAGGCCCATTTCCGCTGAGGCGTCTCGAGGCTGATCACACCTCACCTCTGGAACTTCGAAAGGGTCCTTCACACCCTTGGTGCAAATCAAGAAGTTCCCCGACATACCCGTCTCCACTCGAGCGGAAACACGAGCGTCCCGCCCACATCCAGAGGAGCCCCGTTTCCGCCTCGTAGCTCGAGATGAGGGATCCTTTCCCTGCTTCGTCGGGAAAGAGTTCCCGGCATTCCCATCGCATCTCAAGAGGAGGCCCTCTCAACAGGAACGGCGAGAGGAACCCCAGGGTCGTGCCACCATTCCAAGAGTCCCCCAGATGTCTCAGTCCATTCCAGAGGAACCTCTTTTCCCTTCACCGGCTCGTCTTTCACGCCGAGGATCGACTCCCACCAAGGTGGCACGTGGCACAGCCCTGTGGGTAAGCCTCGTGGGCAAGCATCGAGCGAAAGCCTCGAGGGAAACCACAGATCCCTTGATCCCCGTGACAGGAAGCGTGACACTACTGCTGCAGTTCGGGAGGAAAGTGCACGTGCATGTCCCCACTCAAGACGAGGCTAGACTCCCCTGGGGAGACTCAGAAGCACCCCAAGATCCATGGCAACACTGGAGAGGAATCCTCAAGTTCCGGCCCCGACTCCACACAAGGACTGAGGTCCCGGCATGGACGGGAGAGGAATCCCGAGAGGTCCCCTAGCAACTCGCATGGGGACTGGCCTTTCCTGAGGCCACCAGAGCGGGTCCCTGAGGTCCCCGTCGTAACTCGAGAAGACCTGCCGCAACTCGAGAAAATCCAGGAGGTTCTCCCCTCCAGGCGAGATGAGGCCCATTTCCGCTGAGGCGTCTCGAGGCTGATCACACCTCACCTCTGGAACTTCGAAACGGTCCTTCACACCCTTGGTGCAAATCAAGAAGTTCCCCGAAATAGCCGTCTCCACTCGAGAGGAATCACGAGGGTCCCGCCCACATCCAGAGGAGCCCCGTTTCCGCCTCGTAGCTCGAGATGACGGATCCTTTCCATGCTTCGTCGGGAAAGAGTTCCTGGCGTACCCGTCGCATCTCAAGAGGAGGCCCTCTCAACAGGAACGGCGAGAGGAACTCCAGGGTCGTGCCACCATTCCAAGAGTCCCCCAGATGTCTCAGTCCATTCCAGAGGAACCTCTTTTCCCTTCACCGGCTCGTCTTTCACGCCGAGGATCGACTCACACCAAGGTGGCACGTGGCACAGCCCTGTGGGAAAGCCTCGTGGGAAAGCCTCGAGGGACAGCCTCGAGGGAAAGCCACAGATCCCTTGATCCACGTGACAGGAAGCGTGACACTACTGCTGCAGCTCGGGAGGAAAGCGCACGTGCATGCCCCCACTCGAGACGAGGCCTGACTCCCCTGGGGAGACTCAGAAGCACCCCAAGATCCATGGCAACACTGGAGAGGAATCCTCAGGTTCCGGCCCCGACTCCACACAAGGACTGAGGCCCCGGCATGGACGGGAGAGGAATCCCGAGAGGTCCCCTAGCAACTCGCATGGGGACTGGCCTTTCCTGAGGCCACCAGAGCGGGTCCCTGAGGTCCCCGTCGTAACTCGAGAAGACCTGCCGCAACTCGAGAAAATCCAGGAGGTTCTCCCCTCCAGGCGAGATGAGGCCCATCTCTGCTGAGGCGTCTCGAGGCTGATCACACCTCACCTCTGGAACTTCGAAAGGGTCCTTCACACCCTTGGTGCAAATCAAGAAGTTCCCCGACATACCCGTCTCCACTCGAGAGGAATCACGAGGGTCCCGCCCACATCCAGAGGAGCCCCGTTTCCGCCTCGTAGCTCGAGATGAGGGATCCTTTCCCTGCTTCGTCGGGAAAGAGTTCCCGGCGTTCCCGTCGCATCTCAAGAGGAGGCCCTCTCAACAGGAACGGCGAGAGGAACTCCAGGGTCGTGCCACCATTCCAAGAGTCCCCCAGATGTCTCAGTCCATTCCAGAGGAACCTCTTTTCCCTTCACCGGCTCGTCTTTCACGCCGAGGATCGACTCACACCAAGGTGGCACGCGGCACAGCCCTGTGGGAAAGCCTCGTGGGAAAACCTCGAGGGCAGCCTCGAGGGAAAGCCACAGATCCCTTGATCCACGTGACAGGAAGCGTGACACTACTGCTGCAGCTCGGGAGGAAAGCGCACGTGCATGCCCCCACTCGAGACGAGGCCTGACTCCCCTGGGGAGACTCAGAAGCACCCCAAGATCCATGGCAACACTGGAGAGGAATCCTCAGGTTCCGGCCCCGACTCCACACAAGGACTGAGGCCCCGGCATGGACGGGAGAGGAATCCCGAGAGGTCCCCTAGCAACTCGCATGGGGACTGGCCTTTCCTGAGGCCACCAGAGCGGGTCCCTGAGGTCCCCGTCGTAACTCGAGAAGACCTGCCGCAACTCGAGAAAATCCAGGAGGTTCTCCGCTCCAGGCGAGATGAGGCCCATTTCCGCTGAGGCGTCTCGAGGCCGATCACACCTCACCTCTGGAAGTTCGAAAGGGTCCTTCACACCCTTGGTGCAAATCAAGAAGTTCCCCGACCTAGCCGTCTCCACTCGAGAGGAATCACGAGGGTCCCGCCCACATCCAGAGGAGCCCCGTTTCCGCCTCGTAGCTCGAGATGACGGATCCTTTCCCTGCTTCGTCGGGAAAGAGTTCCCGGCGTTCCCGTCGCATCTCAAGAGGAGGCCCTCTCAACAGGAACGGCGAGAGGAACTCCAGGGTCATGCCACCATTCCAAGAGTCCCCCAGATGTCTCAGTCCATTCCAGAGTAACCTCTTTTCCCTTCACCGGCTCGTCTTTCACGCCGAGGATCGACTCACACCAAGGTGGCACGTGGCACAGCCCTGTGGGAAAGCCTCGAGGGAAAGCCTCGGGGGACAGCCTCGAGGGAAAGGCACAGATCCCTTGATCCACGTGACAGGAAGCGTGACACTACTGCTGCAGCTCGGGAGGAAAGCGCACGTGCATGCCCCCACTCGAGACGAGGCTTGACTCCCCTGGGGAGATTCAGAAGCACCCCAAGATCCATGGCAACACTGGAGAGGAATCCTCAGGTTCCGGCCCCGACTCCACACAAGGACTGAGGCCCCGGCATGGACGGGAGAGGAATCCCGAGAGGTCCCCTAGCAACTCGCATGGGGACTGGCCTTTCCTGAGGCCACCTGAGCGGGTCCGTGAGGTCCCCGTCGTAACTCGAGAAGACCTGCCGCAACTTGAGAAAATCCAGGAGGTTCTCCCCTCCAGGCGAGATGAGGCCCATTTCCGCTGAGGCGTCTCGAGGCTGATCACACCTCACCTCTGGAACTTCGAAAGGGTCCTTCACACCCTTGGTGCAAATCAAGAAGTTCCCCGACCTAGCCGTCTCCACTCGAGAGGAATCACGAGGGTCCCGCCCACATCCAGAGGAGCCCCGTTTCCGCCTCGTAGCTCGAGATGAGGGATCCTTTCCCTGCTTCTTCTGGAAAGAGTTCCCGGCGTGCCCGTCGCATCTCAAGTGGAGGCCCTCTCTACAGGAATGGCGAGAGGAACTCCAGGTTCGTGCCACCATTCCAAGAGTCCCCCAGATGTCTCAGTCCATTCCAGAGGAACCTCTTTTCCCTTCACCGGCTCGTCTTTCACGCCGAGGATCGACTCACACCAAGGTGGCACGTGGCACAGCCCTGTGGGATAGCCTCGAGGGAAAGCCTCGAGGCACAGCCTCGAGGGAAAGCCACAGATCCCTTGATCCACGTGACAGGAAGCGTGACACTACTGCTGCAGCTCGGGAGGAAAGCGCACGTGCATGCCCCCACTCGAGACGAGGCCTGACTCCCCTGGGGAGACTCAGAAGCACCCCAAGATCCATGGCAACACTGGAGAGGAATCCTCAGATTCCGGCCCCGACTCCACACAAGGACTGAGGCCCCGGCATGGACGGGAGAGTAATCCCGAGAGGTCCCCTAGCAACTCGCATGGGGACTGGCCTTTCCTGAGGCCACCAGAGCGGGTCCCTGAGGTCCCCGTCGTAACTCGAGAAGACCTGCCGCAACTCGAGAAAATCCAGGAGGTTCTCCCCTCCAGGCGAGATGAGGCCCATTTCCGCTGAGGCGTCTCGAGGCTGATCACACCTCACCTCTGGAACTTCAAAAGGCTCCTTCACACCCTTGATGCAAATCAAGAAGTTCCCCGACATACCCGTCTCCACTCGAGAGGAATCACGAGGGTCCCGCCCACATCCAGAGGAGCCCCGTTTCCGCCTCGTAGCTCGAGATGAGGGATCCTTTCCCTGCTTCGTCGGGAAAGAGTTCCCGGCGTTCCCGTCGCATCTCAAGAGGAGGCCCTCTCAACAGGAACTGCGAGAGGAACTCCAGGGTCGTGCCACCATTCCAAGAATCCCCCAGATGTCTCAGTCCATTCCAGAGGAACCTCTTTTCCCTTCACCGGCTCCTCTTTCAGGCTGAGGATCGACTCACACCAAGGTGGCTCGTGGCACAGCCTTGTGGGAAAGCCTCGTGGGAAAGCCTCGAGGGACAGCCTCGAGGGAAAGCCACAGATCCCTTGATCCACGTGACAGGAAGCGTGACACTACTGCTGCAGCTCGGGAGGAAAGCGCACGTGCATGCCCCCACTCGAGACGAGGCCTGACTCCCCTGGGGAGACTCAGAAGCACCCCAAGATCCATGGCAACACTGGAGAGGAATCCTCAGGTTCCGGCCCCGACTCCACACAAGGACTGAGGCCCCGGCATGGACGGGAGAGGAATCCCGAGAGGTCCCCTAGCAACTCGCATGGGGACTGGCCTTTCCTGAGGCCACCAGAGCGGGTCCCTGAGGTCCCCGTGGTAACTCGAGAAGACCTGCCGCAACTCGAGAAGACCTGCCGCAACTCGAGAAAATCCAGGAGGTTCTCCCCTCCAGGCGAGATGAGGCCCATCTCCGCTGAGGCGTCTCGAGGCTGATCACACCTCACCTCTGGAACTTCGAAAGGCTCCTTCACACCCTTCTGCAAATCAAGAAGTTCCCCGACATACCCGTCTCCACTCGAGAAGAATCACGAGGGTCCCGCCCACATCCAGAGGAGCCCCGTTTCCGCCTCGTAGCTCGAGATGAGGGATCCTTTCCCTGCTTCGTCGGGAAAGAGTTCCCGGCGTTCCCGTCGCATCTCAAGAGGAGGCCTTCTCAACAGGAACGGCGAGAGGAACTCCAGGGTCGTGCCACCATTCCAAGAGTCCCCCAGATGTCTCAGTCCATTCCAGAGGAACCTCTTTTCCCTTCACCGGCTCCTCTTTCACGCCGAGGATCGACTCACACCAAAGTGGCACGTGGCACAGCCCTGTGGGAAAGCCTCGAGGGAAAGCCTCGAGGGACAGCCTCGAGGGAAAGCCACAGATCCCTTGATCCACGTGAAAGGAAGGGTGACACTACTGCTGCAGCTCGGGAGGAAAGCGCACGTGCATGCCCCCACTCAAGACGAGGCCTGACTCCCCTGGGGAGACTCAGAAGCACCCCAAGATCCATGGCAACACTGGAGAGGAATCCTCAGGTTCCGGCCCCGACTCCACACAAGGACTGAGGCCCCGGCATGGACGGGAGAGGAATCCCGAGAGTTCCCCTAGCAACTCGCATGGGGACTGGCCTTTCCTGAGGCCACCATAGCGGGTCCCTGAGGTCCCCGTCGTAACTCGAGAAGACCTGCCGCAACTCGAGAAGACCTGCCGCAACTCGAGAAAATCCAGGAGGTTCTCCCCTCCAGGCGAGATGAGGCCCATCTCCGCTGAGGCGTCTCGAGGCTGATCACACCTCACCTCTGGAACTTCGAAAGGGTCCTTCACACCCTTGGTGCAAATCAAGAAGTTCCCCGACATACCCGTCTCCACTCGAGAGGAATCACGAGGGTCCCGCCCACATCCAGAGGAGCCCCGTTTCCGCCTCGTAGCTCGAGATGAGGGATCATTTCCCTGCTTCGTCGGGAAAGAGTTCCCGGCGTTCCCGTCGCATCTCAAGAGGAGGCCCTCTCAACAGGAACGGCGAGAGGAACTCCAGGGTCGTGCCACCATTCCAAGAGTCCCCCAGATGTCTCAGTCCATTCCAGAGGAACCTCTTTTCCCTTCACCGGCTCGTCTTTCACGCCGAGGATCGACTCACACCAAGGTGGCACGTGGCACAGCCCTGTGGGAAAGCCTCGTGGGAAAGCCTCGAGGGACAGCCTCGAGGGAAAGCCACAGATCCCTTGATCCACGTGACAGGAAGCGTGACACTACTGCTGCAGCTCGGGAGGAAAGCGCACGTGCATGCCCCCACTCGAGACGAGGCCTGACTCCCCTGGGGAGACTCAGAAGCACCCCAAGATCCATGGCAACACTGGAGAGGAATCCTCAGGTTCCGGCCCCGACTCCACACAAGGACTGAGGCCCCGGCATGGACGGGAGAGGAATCCCGAGAGGTCCCCTAGCAACTCGCATGGGGACTGGCCTTTCCTGAGGCCACCAGAGCGGGTCCCTGAGGTCCCCGTGGTAACTCGAGAAGACCTGCCGCAACTCGAGAAGACCTGCCGCAACTCGAGAAAATCCAGGAGGTTCTCCCCTCCAGGCGAGATGAGGCCTATCTCCGCTGAGGCGTCTCGAGGCTGATCACACCTCACCTCTGGAACTTCGAAAGGCTCCTTCACACCCTTCTGCAAATCAAGAAGTTCCCCGACATACCCGTCTCCACTCGAGAAGAATCACGAGGGTCCCGCCCACATCCAGAGGAGCCCCGTTTCCGCCTCGTAGCTCGAGATGAGGGATCCTTTCCCTGCTTCGTCGGGAAAGAGTTCCCGGCGTTCCCGTCGCATCTCAAGAGGAGGCCTTCTCAACAGGAACGGCGAGAGGAACTCCAGGGTCGTGCCACCATTCCAAGAGTCCCCCAGATGTCTCAGTCCATTCCAGAGGAACCTCTTTTCCCTTCACCGGCTCCTCTTTCACGCCGAGGATCGACTCACACCAAGGTGGCACGTGGCACAGCCCTGTGGGAAAGCCTCGAGGGAAAGCCTCGAGGGACAGCCTCGAGGGAAAGCCACAGATCCCTTGATCCACGTGAAAGGAAGGGTGACACTACTGCTGCAGCTCGGGAGGAAAGCGCACGTGCATGCCCCCACTCAAGACGAGGCCTGACTCCCCTGGGGAGACTCAGAAGCACCCCAAGATCCATGGCAACACTGGAGAGGAATCCTCAGGTTCCGGCCCCGACTCCACACAAGGACTGAGGCCCCGGCATGGACGGGAGAGGAATCCCGAGAGTTCCCCTAGCAACTCGCATGGGGACTGGCCTTTCCTGAGGCCACCAGAGCGGGTCCCTGAGGTCCCCGTGGTAACTCGAGAAGACCTGCCGCAACTCGAGAAGACCTGCCGCAACTCGAGAAAATCCAGGAGGTTCTCCCCTCCAGGCGAGATGAGGCCCATCTCCGCTGAGGCGTCTCGAGGCTGATCACACCTCACCTCTGGAACTTCGAAAGGCTCCTTCACACCCTTCTGCAAATCAAGAAGTTCCCCGACATACCCGTCTCCACTCGAGAAGAATCACGAGGGTCCCGCCCACATCCAGAGGAGCCCCGTTTCCGACTCGTAGCTCGAGATGAGGGATCCTTTCCCTGCTTCGTCGGGAAAGAGTTCCCGGCGTTCCCGTCGCATCTCAAGAGGAGGCCTTCTCAACAGGAACGGCGAGAGGAACTCCAGGGTCGTGCCACCATTCCAAGAGTCCCCCAGATGTCTCAGTCCATTCCAGAGGAACCTCTTTTCCCTTCACCGGCTCCTCTTTCACGCCGAGGATCGACTCACACCAAGGTGGCACGTGGCACAGCCCTGTGGGAAAGCCTCGAGGGAAAGCCTCGAGGGACAGCCTCGAGGGAAAGCCACAGATCCCTTGATCCACGTGAAAGGAAGGGTGACACTACTGCTGCAGCTCGGGAGGAAAGCGCACGTGCATGCCCCCACTCAAGACGAGGCCTGACTCCCCTGGGGAGACTCAGAAGCACCCCAAGATCCATGGCAACACTGGAGAGGAATCCTCAGGTTCCGGCCCCGACTCCACACAAGGACTGAGGCCCCGGCATGGACGGGAGAGGAATCCCGAGAGTTCCCCTAGCAACTCGCATGGGGACTGGCCTTTCCTGAGGCCACCATAGCGGGTCCCTGAGGTCCCCGTCGTAACTCGAGAAGACCTGCCGCAACTCGAGAAGACCTGCCGCAACTCGAGAAAATCCAGGAGGTTCTCCCCTCCAGGCGAGATGAGGCCCATCTCCGCTGAGGCGTCTCGAGGCTGATCACACCTCACCTCTGGAACTTCGAAAGGGTCCTTCACACCCTTGGTGCAAATCAAGAAGTTCCCCGACATACCCGTCTCCACTCGAGAGGAATCACGAGGGTCCCGCCCACATCCAGAGGATCCCCGTTTCCGCCTCGTAGCTCGAGATGAGGGATCATTTCCCTGCTTCGTCGGGAAAGAGTTCCCGGCGTTCCCGTCGCATCTCAAGAGGAGGCCCTCTCAACAGGAACGGCGAGAGGAACTCCAGGGTCGTGCCACCATTCCAAGAGTCCCCCAGATGTCTCAGTCCATTCCAGAGGAACCTCTTTTCCCTTCACCGGCTCGTCTTTCACGCCGAGGATCGACTCACACCAAGGTGGCACGTGGCACAGCCCTGTGGGAAAGCCTCGTGGGAAAGCCTCGAGGGACAGCCTCGAGGGAAAGCCACAGATCCCTTGATCCACGTGACAGGAAGCGTGACACTACTGCTGCAGCTCGGGAGGAAAGCGCACGTGCATGCCCCCACTCGAGACGAGGCCTGACTCCCCTGGGGAGACTCAGAAGCACCCCAAGATCCATGGCAACACTGGAGAGGAATCCTCAGGTTCCGGCCCCGACTCCACACAAGGACTGAGGCCCCGGCATGGACGGGAGAGGAATCCCGAGAGGTCCCCTAGCAACTCGCATGGGGACTGGCCTTTCCTGAGGCCACCAGAGCGGGTCCCTGAGGTCCCCGTCGTAACTCGAGAAGACCTGCCGCAACTCGAGAAAATCCAGGAGGTTCTCACCTCCAGGCGAGATGAGGCCCATTTCCGCTGAGGCGTCTCGAGGCTGATCACACCTCACCTCTGGAACTTCGAAAGGCTCCTTCACACCCTTGGTGCAAATCAAGAAGTTCCCCGACCTAGCCGTCTCCACTCGAGAGGAATCACGAGGGTCCCGCCCACATCCAGAGGAGCCCCGTTTCCGCCTCGTAGCTCGAGATGAGGGATCCTTTCCCTGCTTCGTCGGCAAAGAGTTCCCGGCGTTCCCGTCGCATCTCAAGAGGAGGCCCTGTCAACAGGAACGGAGAGAGGAACTCCAGGGTCGTGCCACCATTCCAAGAGTCCCCCAGATGTCTCAGTCCATTCCAGAGGAACCTCTTTTCCCTTCACCGGCTCGTCTTTCACGCCGAGGATCGACTCACACCAAGGTGGTACGTGGCACAGCCCTGTGGGAAAGCCTCGTGGGGAAGCCTCGAGGGACAGCCTCGAGGGAAAGCCACAGATCCCTTGATCCACGTGACAGGAAGCGTGACACTACTGCTCCAGCTCGGGAGGAAAGCGCACGTACATGCCCCCACTCGAGACGAGGCCTGACTCCCCTGGGGAGACTCAGAAGCACCCCAAGATCCATTGCAACACTGGAGAGGAATCCTCAGGTTCCGGCCCCGACTCCACACAAGGACTGAGGCCCCGGCATGGACGGGAGAGGAATCCCGAGAGGTCCCCTAGCAACTCGCATGGGGACTGGCCTTTCCTGAGGCCACCAGAGCGGGTCCCTGAGGTCCCCGTCGTAACTCGAGAAGACCTGCCGCAACTCGAGAAGACCTGCCGCAACTCGAGAAAATCCAGGAGGTTCTCCCCTCCAGGCGAAATGAGGCCCATCTCCGCTGAGGCCTCTCGAGGCTGATCACACCTCACCTCTGGAACTTCGAAAGGCTCCTTCACACCCTTCTGCAAATCAAGAAGTTCCCCGACATACCCGTCTCCACTCGAGAGGAATCACGAGGGTCCCGCCCACATCCAGAGGAGCCCCGTTTCCGCCTCGTAGCTCGAGGTGAGGGATCCTTTCCCTGCTTCGTCGGGAAAGAGTTCCCGGCGTTCCCGTCGCATCTCAAGAGGAGGCCCTCTCAACAGGAACGGCGAGAGGAACTCCAGGGTCGTGCCACCATTCCAAGAGTCCCCCAGATGTCTCAGTCCATTCCAGAGGAACCTCTTTTCCCTTCACCGGCTCCTCTTTCACGCCGAGGATCGACTCACACCAAGGTGGCACGTGGCACAGCCCTGTGGGAAAGCCTCGAGGGAAAGCCTCGAGGGACAGCCTCGAGGGAAAGCCACAGATCCCTTGATCCACGTGAAAGGAAGGGTGACACTACTGCTGCAGCTCGGGAGGAAAGCGCACGTGCATGCCCCCACTCGAGACGAGGCCTGACTCCCCTGGGGAGACTCAGAAGCACCCCAAGATCCATGGCAACACTGGAGAGGAATCCTCAGGTTCCGGCCCCGACTCCACACAAGGACTGAGGCCCCGGCATGGACGGGAGAGGAATCCCGAGAGGTCCCCTAGCAACTCGCATGGGGACTGGCCTTTCCTGAGGCCACCAGAGCGGGTCCCTGAGGTCCCCGTCGTAACTCGAGAAGACCTGCCGCAACTCGAGAAGACCTGCCGCAACTCGAGAAAATCCAGGAGGTTCTCCCCTCCAGGCGAGATGTGGCCCATCTCCGCTGAGGCGTCTCGAGGCTGATCACACCTCACCTCTGGAACTTCGAAAGGCTCCTTCACACCCTTGGTGCAAATCAAGAAGTTCCCCGACATACCCGTCTCCACTCGAGAGGAATCACGAGGGTCCCGCCCACATCCAGAGGAGCCCCGTTTCCGCCTCGTAGCTCGAGATGAGGGATCATTTCCCTGCTTCGTCGGGAAAGAGTTCCCGGCGTTCCCGTCGCATCTCAAGAGGAGGCCCTCTGAACAGGAACGGCGAGAGGAACTCCAGGGTCGTGCCACCATTCCAAGAGTCCCCCAGATGTCTCAGTCCATTCCAGAGGAACCTCTTTTCCCTTCACCGGCTCGTCTTTCACGCCGAGGATCGACTCACACCAAGGTGGTACGTGGCACAGCCCTGTGGGAAAGCCTCGTGGGGAAGCCTCGAGGGACAGCCTCGAGGGAAAGCCACAGATCCCTTGATCCACGTGACAGGAAGCGTGACACTTCTGCTCCAGCTCGGGAGGAAAGCGCACGTACATGCCCCACTCGAGACGAGGCCTGACTCCCCTGGGGAGACTCAGAAGCACCCCAAGATCCATGGCAACACTGGAGAGGAATCCTCAGGTTCCGGCCCCGACTCCACACAAGGACTGAGGCCCCGGCATGGACGGGAGAGGAATCCCGAGAGGTCCCCTAGCAACTCGCATGGGGACTGGCCTTTCCTGAGGCCACCAGAGCGGGTCCCTGAGGTCCCCGTCGTAACTCGAGAAGACCTGCGAGAGACCTGCCGCAACTCGAGAAAATCCAGGAGGTTCTCCCCTCCAGGCGAAATGAGGCCCATCTCCGCTGAGGCCTCTCGAGGCTGATCACACCTCACCTCTGGAACTTCGAAAGGCTCCTTCACACCCTTCTGCAATCAAGAAGTTCCCCGACATACCCGTCTCCACTCGAGAGGAATCACGAGGGTCCCGCCCACATCCAGAGGAGCCCCGTTTCCGCCTCGTACCTCGAGGTGAGGGATCCTTTCCCTGCTTCGTCGGGAAAGAGTTCCCGGCGTTCCCGTCGCATCTCAAGAGGAGGCCCTCTCAACAGGAACGGCGAGAGGAACTCCAGGGTCGTGCCACCATTCCAAGAGTCCCCCAGATGTCTCAGTCCATTCCAGAGGAACCTCTTTTCCCTTCACCGGCTCCTCTTTCACGCCGAGGATCGACTCACACCAAGGTGGCACGTGGCACAGCCCTGTGGGAAAGCCTCGAGGGAAAGCCTCGAGGGACAGCCTCGAGGGAAAGCCACAGATCCCTTGATCCACGTGAAAGGAAGGGTGACACTACTGCTGCAGCTCGGGAGGAAAGCGCACGTGCATGCCCCCACTCGAGACGAGGCCTGACTCCCCTGGGGAGACTCAGAAGCACCCCAAGATCCATGGCAACACTGGAGAGGAATCCTCAGGTTCCGGCCCCGACTCCACACAAGGACTGAGGCCCCGGCATGGACGGGAGAGGAATCCCGAGAGGTCCCCTAGCAACTCGCATGGGGACTGGCCTTTCCTGAGGCCACCAGAGCGGGTCCCTGAGGTCCCCGTCGTAACTCGAGAAGACCTGCCAACTCGAGAAGACCTGCCGCAACTCGAGAAAATCCAGGAGGTTCTCCCCTCCAGGCGAGATGTGGCCCATCTCCGCTGAGGCGTCTCGAGGCTGATCACACCTCACCTCTGGAACTTCGAAAGGCTCCTTCACACCCTTGGTGCAAATCAAGAAGTTCCCCGACATACCCGTCTCCACTCGAGAGGAATCACGAGGGTCCCGCCCACATCCAGAGGAGCCCCGTTTCCCGCCTCGTAGCTCGAGATGAGGGATCATTTCCCTGCTTCGTCGGGAAAGAGTTCCCGGCGTTCCGTCGCATCTCAAGAGGAGCCCCTCTGAACAGGAACGGCGAGAGGAACTCCAGGGTCGTGCCACCATTCCAAGAGTCCCCCAGATGTCTCAGTCCATTCCAGAGGAACCTCTTTTCCCTTCACGGCTCGTCTTTCACGCCGAGGATCGACTCACACCAAGGTGGCACGTGGCACAGCCCTGTGGGAAAGCCTCGTGGGAAAGCCTCGAGGGACAGCCTCGAGGGAAAGCCAAGGATTCCTTGATCCACGTGACAGGAAGCGTGACACTACTGCTGCAGCTCGGGAGGAAAGTGCACGTGCATGCCCACACTCGAGACGAGGCCTGACTCCCCTGGGGAGACTCAGAAGCACCCCAAGATCCATGGCAACACTGGAGAGGAATCCTCAGGTTCCGGCCCCGACTCCACACAAGGACTGAGGCCCCGGCATGGACGGGAGAGGAATCCCGAGAGGTCCCCTAGCAACTCGCATGGGGACTGGCCTTTCCTGAGGCCACCAAAGCGGGTCCCTGAGGTCCCCGTCGTAACTCGAGAAGACCTGCCGCAACTCGAGAAAATCCAGGAGGTTCTCCCCTCTAGGCGAGATGAGGCCCATTTCCGCTGAGGTGTCTCGAGGCTGATCACACCTCACCTGTGGAACTTCGAAAGGCTCCTTCACACCCTTGGTGCAAATCAAGAAGTTCCCCGACATACCCGTCTCCACTCGAGAGGAATCACGAGGGTCCCGCCCACATCCAGAGGAGCCCCGTTTCCGCAACGTAGCTCGAGATGAGGGATCCTGTCCCTGCTTCGTCGGGAAAGAGTTCCCGGCGTTCCCGTCGCATCTCAAGAGGAGGCCCTCTCAACAGGAACGGCGAGAGGATCTCCAGGGTCGTGACACCATTCCAAGAGTCCCCCAGATGTCTCAGTCCATTCAGAGGAACCTCTTTTCCCTTCACCGGCTCGTCTTTCACGCCGAGGATCGACTCACACCAAGGTGGCACGTGGCACAGCCCTGTGGGAAAGCCTCGTGGGAAAGCCTCGAGGGACAGCCTCGAGGGAAAGCCACAGATCCCTTGATCCACGTGACAGGAAGCGTGACACTACTGCTGCAGCTCGGGAGGAAAGCGCACGTGCATGCCCCCACTCGAGACGAGGCCTGACTCCCCTGGGGAGACTCAGAAGCACCCCAAGATCCATGGCAACACTGGAGAGGAATCCTCAGGTTCCGGCCCCGAATCCACACAAGGACTGAGGCCCCGGCATGGACGGGAGAGGAATCCCGAGAGGTCCCCTAGCAACTCGCATGGGGACTGGCCTTTCCTGAGGCCACCAGAGCGGTCCCTGAGGTCCCCGTCGTAACTCGAGAAGACCTGCCGCAACTCGAGAAGACCTGCCGCAACTCGAGAAAATCCAGGAGGTTCTCCCCTCCAGGCGAAATGAGGCCCATCTCCGCTGAGGCCTCTCGAGGCTGATCACACCTCACCTCTGGAACTTCGAAAGGCTCCTTCACACCCTTCTGCAAATCAAGAAGTTCCCCGACATACCCGTCTCCACTCGAGAGGAATCACGAGGGTCCCGCCCACATCCAGAGGAGCCCCGTTTCCGCCTCGTAGCTCGAGGTGAGGGATCCTTTCCCTGCTTCGTCGGGAAAGAGTTCCCGGCGTTCCCGTCGCATCTCAAGAGGAGGCCCTCTCAACAGGAACGGCGAGAGGAACTCCAGGGTCGTGCCACCATTCCAAGAGTCCCCCAGATGTCTCAGTCCATTCCAGAGGAACCTCTTTTCCCTTCACCGGCTCCTCTTTCACGCCGCACGCCGAGGATCGACTCACACCAAGGTGGCACGTGGCACAGCCCTGTGGGAAAGCCTCGAGGGAAAGCCTCGAGGGACAGCCTCGAGGGAAAGCCACAGATCCCTTGATCCACGTGAAAGGAAGGGTGACACTACTGCTGCAGCTCGGGAGGAAAGCGCACGTGCATGCCCCCACTCGAGACGAGGCCTGACTCCCCTGGGGAGACTCAGAAGCACCCCAAGATCCATGGCAACACTGGAGAGGAATCCTCAGGTTCCGGCCCCGACTCCACACAAGGACTGAGGCCCCGGCATGGACGGGAGAGGAATCCCGAGAGGTCCCCTAGCAACTCGCATGGGGACTGGCCTTTCCTGAGGCCACCAGAGCGGGTCCCTGAGGTCCCCGTCGTAACTCGAGAAGACCTGCCGCAACTCGAGAAGACCTGCCGCAACTCGAGAAAATCCAGGAGGTTCTCCCCTCCAGGCGAGATGTGGCCCATCTCCGCTGAGGCGTCTCGAGGCTGATCACACCTCACCTCTGGAACTTCGAAAGGCTCCTTCACACCCTTGGTGCAAATCAAGAAGTTCCCCGACATACCCGTCTCCACTCGAGAGGAATCACGAGGGTCCCGCCCACATCCAGAGGAGCCCCGTTTCCGCAACGTAGCTCGAGATGAGGGATCCTGTCCCTGCTTCGTCGGGAAAGAGTTCCCGGCGTTCCCGTCGCATCTCAAGAGGAGGCCCTCTCAACAGGAACGGCGAGAGGAACTCCAGGGTCGTGCCACCATTCCAAGAGTCCCCCAGATGTCTCAGTCCATTCCAGAGGAACCTCTTTTCCCTTCACCGGCTCGTCTTTCACGCCGAGGATCGACTCACACCAAGGTGGCACGTGGCACAGCCCTGTGGGAAAGCCTCGTGGGAAAGCCTCGAGGGACAGCCTCGAGGGGAAAGCCACAGATCCCTTGATCCACGTGACAGGAAGCGTGACACTACTGCTGCAGCTCGGGAGGAAAGCGCACGTGCATGCCCCCACTCGAGACGAGGCCTGACTCCCCCTGGGGAGACTCAGAAGCACCCCAAGATCCATGGCAACACTGGAGAGGAATCCTCAGGTTCCGGCCCCGAATCCACACAAGGACTGAGGCCCCCGGCATGGACGGGAGAGGAATGCCGAGAGGTCCCCTAGCAACTCGCATGGGGACTGGCCTTTCCTGAGGCCACCAGAGCCGGTCCCTGAGGTCCCCGTCGTAACTCGAGAAGACCTGCCGCAACTCGAGAAGACCTGCCGCAACTCGAGAAAATCCAGGAGGTTCTCCCCTCCAGGCGAAATGAGGCCCATCTCCGCTGAGGCCTCTCGAGGCTGATCACACCTCACCTCTGGAACTTCGAAAGGCTCCTTCACACCCTTCTGCAAATCAAGAAGTTCCCCGACATACCCGTCTCCACTCGAGAGGAATCACGAGGGTCCCGCCCACATCCAGAGGAGCCCCGTTTCCGCCTCGTAGCTCGAGGTGAGGGATCCTTTCCCTGCTTCGTCGGGAAAGAGTTCCCGGCGTTCCCGTCGCATCTCAAGAGGAGGCCCTCTCAACAGGAACGGCGAGAGGAACTCCAGGGTCGTGCCACCATTCCAAGAGTCCCCCAGATGTCTCAGTCCATTCCAGAGGAACCTCTTTTCCCTTCACCGGCTCCTCTTTCACGCCGAGGATCGACTCACACCAAGGTGGCACGTGGCACAGCCCTGTGGGAAAGCCTCGAGGGAAAGCCTCGAGGGACAGCCTCGAGGGAAAGCCACAGATCCCTTGATCCACGTGAAAGGAAGGGTGACACTACTGCTGCAGCTCGGGAGGAAAGCGCACGTGCATGCCCCCACTCGAGACGAGGCCTGACTCCCCTGGGGAGACTCAGAAGCACCCCAAGATCCATGGCAACACTGGAGAGGAATCCTCAGGTTCCGGCCCCGACTCCACACAAGGACTGAGGCCCCGGCATGGACGGGAGAGGAATCCCGAGAGGTCCCCTAGCAACTCGCATGGGGACTGGCCTTTCCTGAGGCCACCAGAGCGGGTCCCTGAGGTCCCCCGTCGTAACTCGAGAAGACCTGCCGCAACTCGAGAAGACCTGCCGCAACTCGAGAAAATCCAGGAGGTTCTCCCCTCCAGGCGAGATGTGGCCCATCTCCGCTGAGGCGTCTCGAGGCTGATCACACCTCACCTCTGGAACTTCGAAAGGCTCCTTCACACCCTTGGTGCAAATCAAGAAGTTCCCCGACATACCCGTCTCCACTCGAGAGGAATCACGAGGGTCCCGCCCACATCCAGAGGAGCCCCGTTTCCGCCTCGTAGCTCGAGATGAGGGATCCTTTCCCTGCTTCTTCTGGAAAGAGTTCCCGGCGTGCCCGTCGCATCTCAAGTGGAGGCCCTCTCTACAGGAATGGCGAGAGGAACTCCAGGTTCGTGCCACCATTCCAAGAGTCCCCCAGATGTCTCAGTCCATTCCAGAGGAACCTCTTTTCCCTTCACCGGCTCGTCTTTCACGCCGAGGATCGACTCACACCAAGGTGGCACGTGGCACAGCCCTGTGGGATAGCCTCGAGGGAAAGCCTCGAGGCACAGCCTCGAGGGAAAGCCACAGATCCCTTGATCCACGTGACAGGAAGCGTGACACTACTGCTGCAGCTCGGGAGGAAAGCGCACGTGCATGCCCCCACTCGAGACGAGGCCTGACTCCCCTGGGGAGACTCAGAAGCACCCCAAGATCCATGGCAACACTGGAGAGGAATCCTCAGATTCCGGCCCCGACTCCACACAAGGACTGAGGCCCCGGCATGGACGGGAGAGTAATCCCGAGAGGTCCCCTAGCAACTCGCATGGGGACTGGCCTTTCCTGAGGCCACCAGAGCGGGTCCCTGAGGTCCCCGTCGTAACTCGAGAAGACCTGCCGCAACTCGAGAAAATCCAGGAGGTTCTCCCCTCCAGGCGAGATGAGGCCCATTTCCGCTGAGGCGTCTCGAGGCTGATCACACCTCACCTCTGGAACTTCAAAAGGCTCCTTCACACCCTTGATGCAAATCAAGAAGTTCCCCGACATACCCGTCTCCACTCGAGAGGAATCACGAGGGTCCCGCCCACATCCAGAGGAGCCCCGTTTCCGCCTCGTAGCTCGAGATGAGGGATCCTTTCCCTGCTTCGTCGGGAAAGAGTTCCCGGCGTTCCCGTCGCATCTCAAGAGGAGGCCCTCTCAACAGGAACTGCGAGAGGAACTCCAGGGTCGTGCCACCATTCCAAGAATCCCCCAGATGTCTCAGTCCATTCCAGAGGAACCTCTTTTCCCTTCACCGGCTCCTCTTTCAGGCTGAGGATCGACTCACACCAAGGTGGCTCGTGGCACAGCCTTGTGGGAAAGCCTCGTGGGAAAGCCTCGAGGGACAGCCTCGAGGGAAAGCCACAGATCCCTTGATCCACGTGACAGGAAGCGTGACACTACTGCTGCAGCTCGGGAGGAAAGCGCACGTGCATGCCCCCACTCGAGACGAGGCCTGACTCCCCTGGGGAGACTCAGAAGCACCCCAAGATCCATGGCAACACTGGAGAGGAATCCTCAGGTTCCGGCCCCGACTCCACACAAGGACTGAGGCCCCGGCATGGACGGGAGAGGAATCCCGAGAGGTCCCCTAGCAACTCGCATGGGGACTGGCCTTTCCTGAGGCCACCAGAGCGGGTCCCTGAGGTCCCCGTGGTAACTCGAGAAGACCTGCCGCAACTCGAGAAGACCTGCCGCAACTCGAGAAAATCCAGGAGGTTCTCCCCTCCAGGCGAGATGAGGCCCATCTCCGCTGAGGCGTCTCGAGGCTGATCACACCTCACCTCTGGAACTTCGAAAGGCTCCTTCACACCCTTCTGCAAATCAAGAAGTTCCCCGACATACCCGTCTCCACTCGAGAAGAATCACGAGGGTCCCGCCCACATCCAGAGGAGCCCCGTTTCCGCCTCGTAGCTCGAGATGAGGGATCCTTTCCCTGCTTCGTCGGGAAAGAGTTCCCGGCGTTCCCGTCGCATCTCAAGAGGAGGCCTTCTCAACAGGAACGGCGAGAGGAACTCCAGGGTCGTGCCACCATTCCAAGAGTCCCCCAGATGTCTCAGTCCATTCCAGAGGAACCTCTTTTCCCTTCACCGGCTCCTCTTTCACGCCGAGGATCGACTCACACCAAGGTGGCACGTGGCACAGCCCTGTGGGAAAGCCTCGAGGGAAAGCCTCGAGGGACAGCCTCGAGGGAAAGCCACAGATCCCTTGATCCACGTGAAAGGAAGGGTGACACTACTGCTGCAGCTCGGGAGGAAAGCGCACGTGCATGCCCCCACTCAAGACGAGGCCTGACTCCCCTGGGGAGACTCAGAAGCACCCCAAGATCCATGGCAACACTGGAGAGGAATCCTCAGGTTCCGGCCCCGACTCCACACAAGGACTGAGGCCCCGGCATGGACGGGAGAGGAATCCCGAGAGTTCCCCTAGCAACTCGCATGGGGACTGGCCTTTCCTGAGGCCACCATAGCGGGTCCCTGAGGTCCCCGTCGTAACTCGAGAAGACCTGCCGCAACTCGAGAAGACCTGCCGCAACTCGAGAAAATCCAGGAGGTTCTCCCCTCCAGGCGAGATGAGGCCCATCTCCGCTGAGGCGTCTCGAGGCTGATCACACCTCACCTCTGGAACTTCGAAAGGGTCCTTCACACCCTTGGTGCAAATCAAGAAGTTCCCCGACATACCCGTCTCCACTCGAGAGGAATCACGAGGGTCCCGCCCACATCCAGAGGATCCCCGTTTCCGCCTCGTAGCTCGAGATGAGGGATCATTTCCCTGCTTCGTCGGGAAAGAGTTCCCGGCGTTCCCGTCGCATCTCAAGAGGAGGCCCTCTCAACAGGAACGGCGAGAGGAACTCCAGGGTCGTGCCACCATTCCAAGAGTCCCCCAGATGTCTCAGTCCATTCCAGAGGAACCTCTTTTCCCTTCACCGGCTCGTCTTTCACGCCGAGGATCGACTCACACCAAGGTGGCACGTGGCACAGCCCTGTGGGAAAGCCTCGTGGGAAAGCCTCGAGGGACAGCCTCGAGGGAAAGCCACAGATCCCTTGATCCACGTGACAGGAAGCGTGACACTACTGCTGCAGCTCGGGAGGAAAGCGCACGTGCATGCCCCCACTCGAGACGAGGCCTGACTCCCCTGGGGAGACTCAGAAGCACCCCAAGATCCATGGCAACACTGGAGAGGAATCCTCAGGTTCCGGCCCCGACTCCACACAAGGACTGAGGCCCCGGCATGGACGGGAGAGGAATCCCGAGAGGTCCCCTAGCAACTCGCATGGGGACTGGCCTTTCCTGAGGCCACCAGAGCGGGTCCCTGAGGTCCCCGTCGTAACTCGAGAAGACCTGCCGCAACTCGAGAAAATCCAGGAGGTTCTCCCCTCCAGGCGAGATGAGGCCCATTTCCGCTGAGGCGTCTCGAGGCTGATCACACCTCACCTCTGGAACTTCGAAAGGCTCCTTCACACCCTTGGTGCAAATCAAGAAGTTCCCCGACCTAGCCGTCTCCACTCGAGAGGAATCACGAGGGTCCCGCCCACATCCAGAGGAGCCCCGTTTCCGCCTCGTAGCTCGAGATGAGGGATCCTTTCCCTGCTTCGTCGGCAAAGAGTTCCCGGCGTTCCCGTCGCATCTCAAGAGGAGGCCCTGTCAACAGGAACGGAGAGAGGAACTCCAGGGTCGTGCCACCATTCCAAGAGTCCCCCAGATGTCTCAGTCCATTCCAGAGGAACCTCTTTTCCCTTCACCGGCTCGTCTTTCACGCCGAGGATCGACTCACACCAAGGTGGTACGTGGCACAGCCCTGTGGGAAAGCCTCGTGGGGAAGCCTCGAGGGACAGCCTCGAGGGAAAGCCACAGATCCCTTGATCCACGTGACAGGAAGCGTGACACTACTGCTCCAGCTCGGGAGGAAAGCGCACGTACATGCCCCCACTCGAGACGAGGCCTGACTCCCCTGGGGAGACTCAGAAGCACCCCAAGATCCATGGCAACACTGGAGAGGAATCCTCAGGTTCCGGCCCCGACTCCACACAAGGACTGAGGCCCCGGCATGGACGGGAGAGGAATCCCGAGAGGTCCCCTAGCAACTCGCATGGGGACTGGCCTTTCCTGAGGCCACCAGAGCGGGTCCCTGAGGTCCCCGTCGTAACTCGAGAAGACCTGCCGCAACTCGAGAAGACCTGCCGCAACTCGAGAAAATCCAGGAGGTTCTCCCCTCTAGGCGAGATGAGGCCCATTTCCGCTGAGGTGTCTCGAGGCTGATCACACCTCACCTGTGGAACTTCGAAAGGCTCCTTCACACCCTTGGTGCAAATCAAGAAGTTCCCCGACATACCCGTCTCCACTCGAGAGGAATCACGAGGGTCCCGCCCACATCCAGAGGAGCCCCGTTTCCGCAACGTAGCTCGAGATGAGGGATCCTGTCCCTGCTTCGTCGGGAAAGAGTTCCCGGCGTTCCCGTCGCATCTCAAGAGGAGGCCCTCTCAACAGGAACGGCGAGAGGAACTCCAGGGTCGTGCCACCATTCCAAGAGTCCCCCAGATGTCTCAGTCCATTCCAGAGGAACCTCTTTTCCCTTCACCGGCTCGTCTTTCACGCCGAGGATCGACTCACACCAAGGTGGCACGTGGCACAGCCCTGTGGGAAAGCCTCGTGGGAAAGCCTCGAGGGACAGCCTCGAGGGAAAGCCACAGATCCCTTGATCCACGTGACAGGAAGCGTGACACTACTGCTGCAGCTCGGGAGGAAAGCGCACGTGCATGCCCCCACTCGAGACGAGGCCTGACTCCCCTGGGGAGACTCAGAAGCACCCCAAGATCCATGGCAACACTGGAGAGGAATCCTCAGGTTCCGGCCCCGACTCCACACAAGGACTGAGGCCCCGGCATGGACGGGAGAGGAATCCCGAGAGGTCCCCTAGCAACTCGCATGGGGACTGGCCTTTCCTGAGGCCACCAGAGCGGGTCCCTGAGGTCCCCGTCGTAACTCGAGAAGACCTGCCGCAACTCGAGAAGACCTGCCGCAACTCGAGAAAATCCAGGAGGTTCTCCCCTCCAGGCGAAATGAGGCCCATCTCCGCTGAGGCCTCTCGAGGCTGATCACACCTCACCTCTGGAACTTCGAAAGGCTCCTTCACACCCTTCTGCAAATCAAGAAGTTCCCCGACATACCCGTCTCCACTCGAGAGGAATCACGAGTGTCCCGCCCACATCCAGAGGAGCCCCCTTTCCGCCTCGTAGCTCGAGGTGAGGGATCCTTTCCCTGCTTCGTCGGGAAAGAGTTCCCGGTGTTCCCGTCGCATCTCAAGAGGAGGCCCTCTCAACAGGAACGGCGAGAGGAACTCCAGGGTCGTGCCACCATTCCAAGAGTCCCCCAGATGTCTCAGTCCATTCCAGAGGAACCTCTTTTCCCTTCACCGGCTCCTCTTTCACGCCGAGGATCGACTCACACCAAGGTGGCACGTGGCACAGCCCTGTGGGAAAGCCTCGAGGGAAAGCCTCGAGGGACAGCCTCGAGGGAAAGCCACAGATCCCTTGATCCACGTGAAAGGAAGGGTGACACTACTGCTGCAGCTCGGGAGGAAAGCGCACGTGCATGCCCCCACTCGAGACGAGGCCTGACTCCCCTGGGGAGACTCAGAAGCACCCCAAGATCCATGGCAACACTGGAGAGGAATCCTCAGGTTCCGGCCCCGACTCCACACAAGGACTGAGGCCCCGGCATGGACGGGAGAGGAATCCCGAGAGGTCCCCTAGCAACTCGCATGGGGACTGGCCTTTCCTGAGGCCACCAGAGCGGGTCCCTGAGGTCCCCGTCGTAACTCGAGAAGACCTGCCGCAACTCGAGAAGACCTGCCGCAACTCGAGAAAATCCAGGAGGTTCTCCCCTCCAGGCGAGATGTGGCCCATCTCCGCTGAGGCGTCTCGAGGCTGATCACACCTCACCTCTGGAACTTCGAAAGGCTCCTTCACACCCTTGGTGCAAATCAAGAAGTTCCCCGACATACCCGTCTCCACTCGAGAGGAATCACGAGGGTCCCGCCCACATCCAGAGGAGCCCCGTTTCCGCCTCGTAGCTCGAGATGAGGGATCATTTCCCTGCTTCATCGGGAAAGAGTTCCCGGCGTTCCCGTCGCATCTCAAGAGGAGGCCCTCTGAACAGGAACGGCGAGAGGAACTCCAGGGTCGTGCCACCATTCCAAGAGTCCCCCAGATGTCTCAGTCCATTCCAGAGGAACCTCTTTTCCCTTCACCGGCTCGTCTTTCACGCCGAGGATCGACTCACACCAAGGTGGCACGTGGCACAGCCCTGTGGGAAAGCCTCGTGGGAAAGCCTCGAGGGACAGCCTCGAGGGAAAGCCACAGATTCCTTGATCCACGTGACAGGAAGCGTGACACTACTGCTGCAGCTCGGGAGGAAAGCGCACGTGCATGCCCCCACTCGAGACGAGGCCTGACTCCCCTGGGGAGACTCAGAAGCACCCCAAGATCCATGGCAACACTGGAGAGGAATCCTCAGGTTCCGGCCCCGACTCCACACAAGGACTGAGGCCCCGGCATGGACGGGAGAGGAATCCCGAGAGGTCCCCTAGCAACTCGCATGGGGACTGACCTTTCCTGAGGCCACCAAAGCGGGTCCCTGAGGTCCCCGTCGTAACTCGAGAAGACCTGCCGCAACTCGAGAAAATCCAGGAGGTTCTCCCCTCTAGGCGAGATGAGGCCCATTTCCGCTGAGGTGTCTCGAGGCTGATCACACCTCACCTGTGGAACTTCGAAAGGCTCCTTCACACCCTTGGTGCAAATCAAGAAGTTCCCCGACATACCCGTCTCCACTCGAGAGGAATCACGAGGGTCCCGCCCACATCCAGAGGAGCCCCGTTTCCGCAACGTAGCTCGAGATGAGGGATCCTGTCCCTGCTTCGTCGGGAAAGAGTTCCCGGCGTTCCCGTCGCATCTCAAGAGGAGGCCCTCTCAACAGGAACGGCGAGAGGAACTCCAGGGTCGTGCCACCATTCCAAGAGTCCCCCAGATGTCTCAGTCCATTCCAGAGGAACCTCTTTTCCCTTCACCGGCTCGTCTTTCACGCCGAGGATCGACTCACACCAAGGTGGCACGTGGCACAGCCCTGTGGGAAAGCCTCGTGGGAAAGCCTCGAGGGACAGCCTCGAGGGAAAGCCACAGATCCCTTGATCCACGTGACAGGAAGCGTGACACTACTGCTGCAGCTCGGGAGGAAAGCGCACGTGCATGCCCCCACTCGAGACGAGGCCTGACTCCCCTGGGGAGACTCAGAAGCACCCCAAGATCCATGGCAACACTGGAGAGGAATCCTCAGGTTCCGGCCCCGAATCCACACAAGGACTGAGGCCCCGGCATGGACGGGAGAGGAATGCCGAGAGGTCCCCTAGCAACTCGCATGGGGACTGGCCTTTCCTGAGGCCACCAGAGCGGGTCCCTGAGGTCCCCGTCGTAACTCGAGAAGACCTGCCGCAACTCGAGAAAATCCAGGAGGTTCTCCCCTCCAGGCGAGATGAGGCCCATTTCCGCTGAGGCGTCTCGAGGCTGATCACACCTCACCTCTGGAACTTCGAAAGGGTCCTTCACACCCTTGGTGCAAATCAAGAAGTTCCCCGACCTAGCCGTCTCCACTCGAGAGGAATCACGAGGGTCCCGCCTACATCCAGAGGAGCCCCGTTTCCGCCTCGTAGCTCGAGATGACGGATCCTTTCCATGCTTCGTCGGGAAAGAGTTCCCGGCGTTCCCGTCGCATCTCAAGAGGAGGCCCTCTCAACAGGAACGGCGAGAGGAACTCCAGGGTCGTGCCACCATTCCAAGAGTCCCCCAGATGTCTCAGTCCATTCCAGAGGAACCTCTTTTCCCTTCACCGGCTCGTCTTTCAGGCCGAGGATCGACTCACACCAAGGTGGCACGTGGCACAGCCCTGTGGGAAAGCCTCGTGGGAAAGCCTCGAGGGACAGCCTCGAGGGAAAGCCACAGATCCCTTGATCCACGTGACAGGAAGCGTGACACTACTGCTGCAGCTCGGGAGGAAAGCGCACGTGCATGCCCCCACTCGAGACGAGGCCTGACTCCCCTGGGGAGACTCAGAAGCACCCCAAGATCCATGGCAACACTGGAGAGGAATCCTCAGGTTCCGGCCCCGACTCCACACAAGGACTGAGGCCCCGGCATGGACGGGAGAGGAATCCCGAGAGGTCCCCTAGCAACTCGCATGGGGACTGGCCTTTCCTGAGGCCACCAGAGCGGGTCCCTGAGGTACCCGTGGTAAATCGAGAAGACCTGCCGCCACTCGAGAAAATCCAGGAGGTTCTCCCCTCCAGGCGAGATGAGGCCCATTGCCGCTGAGGCGTCTCGAGGCTGATCACACCTCACCTCTGGAACTTCGAAAGGGTCCTTCACACCCTTGGTGCAAATCAAGAAGTTCCCCGACATAACCGTCTCCACTCGAGAGGAATCACGAGGGTCCCGCCCACATCCAGAGGAGCCCCGTTTCCGCCTCGTAGCTCGAGATGAGGGATCCTTTCCCTGCTTCGTCGGGAAAGAGTTCCCGGCGTTCCCGTCGCATCTCAAGAGGAGGCCCTCTCAACAGGAACGGCGGGAGGAACTCCAGGGTCGTGCCACCATTCCAAGAGTCCCCCAGATGTCTCAGTCCATTCCAGAGGAACCTCTTTTCCCTTCACTGGCTCGTCTTTCAGGCCGAGGATCGACTCACGCCAAGGTGGCACGTGGCACAGCCCTGTGGGAAAGCCTCGTGGGAAAGCCTCAAGGGACAGCCTCGAGGGAAAGCCACAGATCCCTTGATCCACGTGACAGGAAGCGTGACACTACTGCTGCAGCTCGGGAGGAAAGCGCACGTGCATGCCCCCACTCGATACGAGGCCTGACTCCCCTGGGGAGACTCAGAAGCACCCCAAGATCCATGGCAACACTGGAGAGGAATCCTCAGGTTCCGGCCCCGACTCCACACAAGGACTGAGGCCCCGGCATGGACGGGAGAGGAATCCCGAGAGGTCCCCTAGCAACTCGCATGGGGACTGGCCTTTCCTGAGGCCACCAGAGCGGGTCCCTGAGGTCCCCGTCGTAACTCGAGAAGACCTGCCGCAACTCGAGAAAATCCAGGAGGTTCTCCCCTCCAGGCGAGATGAGGCCCATTTCCGCTGAGGCGTCTCGGGGCTGATCACACCTCACCTCTGGAACTTAAAAAGGCTCCTTCACACCCTTGATGCAAATCAAGAAGTTCCCCGACATACCCGTCTCCACTCGAGAGGAATCACGAGGGTCCCGCCCACATCCAGAGGAGCCCCGTTTCCGCCTCGTAGCTCGAGATGAGGGATCCTTTCCCTGCTTCGTCGGGAAAGAGTTCCCGGCGTTCCCGTCGCATCTCAAGAGGAGGCCCTCTCAACAGGAACTGCGAGAGGAACTCCAGGGTCGTGCCACCATTCCAAGAATCCCCCAGATGTCTCAGTCCATTCCAGAGGAACCTCTTTTCCCTTCACCGGCTCCTCTTTCAGGCTGAGGATCGACTCACACCAAGGTGGCTCGTGGCACAGCCCTGTGGGAAAGCCTCGTGGGAAAGCCTCGAGGGACAGCCTCGAGGGAAAGCCACAGATCCCTTGATCCACGTGACAGGAAGCGTGACACTACTGCTGCAGCTCGGGAGGAAAGCGCACGTGCATGCCCCCACTCGAGACGAGGCCTGACTCCCCTGGGGAGACTCAGAAGCACCCCAAGATCCATGGCAACACTGGAGAGGAATCCTCAGGTTCCGGCCCCGACTCCACACAAGGACTGAGGCCCCGGCATGGACGGAAGAGGAATCCCGAGAGGTCCCCTAGCAACTCGCATGGGGACTGGCCTTTCCTGAGGCCACCAGAGCGGGTCCCTGAGGTCCCCGTCGTAACTCGAGAAGACCTGCCGCAACTCGAGAAGACCTGCCGCAACTCGAGAAAATCCAGGAGGTTCTCCCCTCCAGGCGAGATGAGGCCCATCTCCGCTGAGGCGTCTCGAGGCTGATCACACCTCACCTCTGGAACTTCGAAAGGCTCCTTCACAACCTTCTGCAAATCAAGAAGTTCCCCGACATACCCGTCTCCACTCGAGAAGAATCACGAGGGTCCCGCCCACATCCAGAGGAGCCCCGTTTCCGCCTCGTAGCTCGAGATGAGGGATCCTTTCCCTGCTTCGTCGGGAGAGTTCCCGGCGTTCCCGTCGCATCTCAAGAGGAGGCCTTCTCAACAGGAACGGCGAGAGGAACTCCAGGGTCGTGCCACCATTCCAAGAGTCCCCCAGATGTCTCAGTCCATTCCAGAGGAACCTCTTTTCCCTTCACCGGCTCCTCTTTCACGCCGAGGATCGACTCACACCAAGGTGGCACGTGGCACAGCCCTGTGGGAAAGCCTCGAGGGAAAGCCTCGAGGGACAGCCTCGAGGGAAAGCCACAGATCCCTTGATCCACGTGACAGGAAGCGTGACACTACTGCTGCAGCTCGGGAGGAAAGCGCACGTGCATGCCCCCACTCGAGACGAGGCCTGACTCCCCTGGGGAGACTCAGAAGCACCCCAAGATCCATGGCAACACTGGAGAGGAATCCTCAGGTTCCGGCCCCGACTCCACACAAGGACTGAGGCCCCGGCATGGACGGGAGAGGAATCCCGAGAGTTCCCCTAGCAACTCGCATGGGGACTGGCCTTTCCTGAGGCCACCATAGCGGGTCCCTGAGGTCCCCGTCGTAACTCGAGAAGACCTGCCGCAACTCGAGAAGACCTGCCGCAACTCGAGAAAATCCAGGAGGTTCTCCCCTCCAGGCGAGATGAGGCCCATCTCCGCTGAGGCGTCTCGAGGCTGATCACACCTCACCTCTGGAACTTCGAAAGGGTCCTTCACACCCTTGGTGCAAATCAAGAAGTTCCCCGACATACCCGTCTCCACTCGAGAGGAATCACGAGGGTCCCGCCCACATCCAGAGGATCCCCGTTTCCGCCTCGTAGCTCGAGATGAGGGATCATTTCCCTGCTTCGTCGGGAAAGAGTTCCCGGCGTTCCCGTCGCATCTCAAGAGGAGGCCCTCTCAACAGGAACGGCGAGAGGAACTCCAGGGTCGTGCCACCATTCCAAGAGTCCCCCAGATGTCTCAGTCCATTCCAGAGGAACCTCTTTTCCCTTCACCGGCTCGTCTTTCACGCCGAGGATCGACTCACACCAAGGTGGCACGTGGCACAGCCCTGTGGGAAAGCCTCGAGGGAAAGCCTCGAGGGACAGCCTCGAGGGAAAGCCACAGATCCCTTGATCCACGTGACAGGAAGCGTGACACTACTGCTGCAGCTCGGGAGGAAAGCGCACGTGCATGCCCCCACTCGAGACAAGGCCTGACTCCCCTGGGGAGACTCAGAAGCACCCCAAGATCCATGGCAACACTGGAGAGGAATCCTCAGGTTCCGGCCCCGACTCCACACAAGGACTGAGGCCCCGGCATGGACGGGAGAGGAATCCCGAGAGGTCCCCTAGCAACTCGCATGGGGACTGGCCTTTCCTGAGGCCACCAGAGCGGGTCCCTGAGGTCCCCGTCGTAACTCGAGAAGACCTGCCGCAACTCGAGAAAATCCAGGAGGTTCTCCCCTCCAGGCGAGATGAGGCCCATTTCCGCTGAGGCGTCTCGAGGCTGATCACACCTCACCTCTGGAAGTTCGAAAGGCTCCTTCACACCCTTGGTGCAAATCAAGAAGTTCCCCGACCTAGCCGTCTCCACTCGAGAGGAATCACGACGGTCCCGCCCACATCCAGAGGCGCCCCGTTTCCGCCTCGTAGCTCGAGATGAGGGATCCTTTCCCTGCTTCGTCGGCAAAGAGTTCCCGGCGTTCCCGTCGCATCTCAAGAGGAGGCCTTGTCAACAGGAACGGAGAGAGGAACTCCAGGGTCGTGCCACCATTCCAAGAGTCCCCCAGATGTCTCAGTCCATTCCAGAGGAACCTCTTTTCCCTTCACCGGCTCGTCTTTCACGCCGAGGATCGACTCACACCAAGGTGGTACGTGGCACAACCCTGTGGGAAAGCCTCGTGGGGAAGCCTCGAGGGACAGCCTCGAGGGAAAGCCACAGATCCCTTGATCCACGTGACAGGAAGCGTGACACTACTGCTCCAGCTCGGGAGGAAAGCGCACGTACATGCCCCCACTCGAGACGAGGCCTGACTCCCCTGGGGAGACTCAGAAGCACCCCAAGATCCATGGCAACACTGGAGAGGAATCCTCAGGTTCCGGCCCCGACTCCACACAAGGACTGAGGCCCCGGCATGGACGGGAGAGGAATCCCGAGAGGTCCCCTAGCAACTCGCATGGGGACTGGCCTTTCCTGAGGCCACCAGAGCGGGTCCCTGAGGTCCCCGTCGTAACTCGAGAAGACCTGCCGCAACTCGAGAAGACCTGCCGCAACTCGAGAAAATCCAGGAGGTTCTCCCCTCCAGGCGAAATGAGGCCCATCTCCGCTGAGGCCTCTCGAGGCTGATCACACCTCACCTCTGGAACTTCGAAAGGCTCCTTCACACCCTTCTGCAAATCAAGAAGTTCCCCGACATACCCGTCTCCACTCGAGAGGAATCACGAGGGTCCCGCCCACATCCAGAGGAGCCCCGTTTCCGCCTCGTAGCTCGAGGTGAGGGATCCTTTCCCTGCTTCGTCGGGAAAGAGTTCCCGGCGTTCCCGTCGCATCTCAAGAGGAGGCCCTCTCAACAGGAACGGCGAGAGGAACTCCAGGGTCGTGCCACCATTCCAAGAGTCCCCCAGATGTCTCAGTCCATTCCAGAGGAACCTCTTTTCCCTTCACCGGCTCCTCTTTCACGCCGAGGATCGACTCACACCAAGGTGGCACGTGGCACAGCCCTGTGGGAAAGCCTCGAGGGAAAGCCTCGAGGGACAGCCTCGAGGGAAAGCCACAGATCCCTTGATCCACGTGAAAGGAAGGGTGACACTACTGCTGCAGCTCGGGAGGAAAGCGCACGTGCATGCCCCCACTCGAGACGAGGCCTGACTCCCCTGGGGAGACTCAGAAGCACCCCAAGATCCATGCAACACTGGAGAGGAATCCTCAGGTTCCGGCCCCGACTCCACACAAGGACTGAGGCCCCGGCATGGACGGGAGAGGAATCCCGAGAGGTCCCCTAGCAACTCGCATGGGGACTGGCCTTTCCTGAGGCCACCAGAGCGGGTCCCTGAGGTCCCCGTCGTAACTCGAGAAGACCTGCCGCAACTCGAGAAGACCTGCCGCAACTCGAGAAAATCCAGGAGGTTCTCCCCTCCAGGCGAGATGTGGCCCATCTCCGCTGAGGTGTCTCGAGGCTGATCACACCTCACCTCTGGAACTTCGAAAGGCTCCTTCACACCCTTGGTGCAAATCAAGAAGTTCCCCGACATACCCGTCTCCACTCGAGAGGAATCACGAGGGTCCCGCCCACATCCAGAGGAGCCCCGTTTCCGCCTCGTAGCTCGAGATGAGGGATCATTTCCCTGCTTCGTCGGGAAAGAGTTCCCGGCGTTCCCGTCGCATCTCAAGAGGAGGCCCTCTGAACAGGAACGGCGAGAGGAACTCCAGGGTCGTGCCACCATTCCAAGAGTCCCCCAGATGTCTCAGTCCATTCCAGAGGAACCTCTTTTCCCTTCACCGGCTCGTCTTTCACGCCGAGGATCGACTCACACCAAGGTGGCACGTGGCACAGCCCTGTGGGAAAGCCTCGTGGGAAAGCCTCGAGGGACAGCCTCGAGGGAAAGCCACAGATTCCTTGATCCACGTGACAGGAAGCGTGACACTACTGCTGAAGCTCGGGAGGAAAGCGCACGTGCATGCCCCCACTCGAGACGAGGCCTGACTCCCCTGGGGAGACTCAGAAGCACCCCAAGATCCATGGCAACACTGGAGAGGAATCCTCAGGTTCCGGCCCCGACTCCACACAAGGACTGAGGCCCCGGCATGGACGGGAGAGGAATCCCGAGAGGTCCCCTAGCAACTCGCATGGGGACTGGCCTTTCCTGAGGCCACCAAAGCGGGTCCCTGAGGTCCCCGTCGTAACTCGAGAAGACCTGCCGCAACTCGAGAAAATCCAGGAGGTTCTCCCCTCTAGGCGAGATGAGGCCCATTTCCGCTGAGGTGTCTCGAGGCTGATCACACCTCACCTGTGGAACTTCGAAAGGCTCCTTCACACCCTTGGTGCAAATCAAGAAGTTCCCCGACATACCCGTCTCCACTCGAGAGGAATCACGAGGGTCCCGCCCACATCCAGAGGAGCCCCGTTTCCGCAACGTAGCTCGAGATGTGGGATCCTGTCCCTGCTTCGTCGGGAAAGAGTTCCCGGCGTTCCCGTCGCATCTCAAGAGGAGGCCCTCTCAACAGGAACGGCGAGAGGAACTCCAGGGTCGTGCCACCATTCCAAGAGTCCCCCAGATGTCTCAGTCCATTCCAGAGGAACCTCTTTTCCCTTCACCGGCTCGTCTTTCACGCCGAGGATCGACTCACACCAAGGTGGCACGTGGCACAGCCCTGTGGGAAAGCCTCGTGGGAAAGCCTCGAGGGACAGCCTCGAGGGAAAGCCACAGATCCCTTGATCCACGTGACAGGAAGCGTGACACTACTGCTGCAGCTCGGGAGGAAAGCGCACGTGCATGCCCCCACTCGAGACGAGGCCTGACTCCCCTGGGGAGACTCAGAAGCACCCCAAGATCCATGGCAACACTGGAGAGGAATCCTCAGGTTCCGGCCCCGAATCCACACAAGGACTGAGGCCCCGGCATGGACGGGAGAGGAATGCCGAGAGGTCCCCTAGCAACTCGCATGGGGACTGGCCTTTCCTGAGGCCACCAGAGCGGGTCCCTGAGGTCCCCGTCGTAACTCGAGAAGACCTGCCGCAACTCGAGAAAATCCAGGAGGTTCTCCCCTCCAGGCGAGATGAGGCCCATTTCCGCTGAGGCGTCTCGAGGCTGATCACACCTCACCTGTGGAACTTCGAAAGGCTCCTTCACACCCTTGGTGCAAATCAAGAAGTTCCCCGACCTAGCCGTCTCCACTCGAGAGGAATCACGAGGGTCCCGCCTACATCCAGAGGAGCCCCGTTTCCGACTCGTAGCTCGAGATGACGGATCCTTTCCATGCTTCGTCGGGAAAGAGTTCCCGGCGTTCCCGTCGCATCTCAAGAGGAGGCCCTCTCAACAGGAACGGCGAGAGGAACTCCAGGGTCGTGCCACCATTCCAAGAGTCCCCCAGATGTCTCAGTCCATTCCAGAGGAACCTCTTTTCCCTTCACCGGCTCGTCTTTCAGGCCGAGGATCGACTCACACCAAGGTGGCACGTGGCACAGCCCTGTGGGAAAGCCTCGTGGGAAAGCCTCGAGGGACAGCCTCGAGGGAAAGCCACAGATCCCTTGATCCACGTGACAGGAAGCATGACACTACTGCTGCAGCTCGGGAGGAAAGCGCACGTGCATGCCCCCACTCGAGACGAGGCCTGACTCCCCTGGGGAGACTCAGAAGCACCCCAAGATCCATGGCAACACTGGAGAGGAATCCTCAGGTTCCGGCCCCGACTCCACACAAGGACTGAGGCCCCGGCATGGACGGGAGAGGAATCCCGAGAGGTCCCCTGGCAACTCGCATGGGGACTGGCCTTTCCTGAGGCCACCAGAGCGGGTCCCTGAGGTCCCCGTGGTAAATCGAGAAGACCTGCCGCCACTCGAGAAAATCCAGGAGGTTCTCCCCTCCAGGCGAGATGAGGCCCATTGCCGCTGAGGCGTCTCGAGGCTGATCACACCTCACCTCTGGAACTTCGAAAGGGTCCTTCACACCCTTGGTGCAAATCAAGAAGTTCCCCGACCCAGCCGTCTCCACTCGAGAGGAATCACGAGGGTCCCGCCCACATCCAGAGGAGCCCCGTTTCCGCCTCGTAGCTCGAGATGAGGGATCCTTTCCCTGCTTCGTCGGGAAAGAGTTCCCGGCGTTCCGGTCGCATCTCAAGAGGAGGCCCTCTCAACAGGAACGGCGGGAGGAACTCCAGGGTCGTGCCACCATTCCAAGAGTCCCCCAGATGTCTCAGTCCATTCCAGAGGAACCTCTTTTCCCTTCACTGGCTCGTCTTTCAGGCCGAGGATCGACTCACACCAAGGTGGCACGTGGCACAGCCCTGTGGGAAAGCCTCGTGGGAAAGCCTCAAGGGACAGCCTCGAGGGAAAGCCACAGATCCCTTGATCCACGTGACAGGAAGCGTGACACTACTGCTGCAGCTCGGGAGGAAAGCGCACGTGCATGCCCCCACTCGAGACGAGGCCTGACTCCCCTGGGGAGACTCAGAAGCACCCCAAGATCCATGGCAACACTGGAGAGGAATCCTCAGGTTCCGGCCCCGACTCCACACAAGGACTGAGGCCCCGGCATGGACGGGAGAGGAATCCCGAGAGGTCCCCTAGCAACTCGCATGGGGACTGGCCTTTCCTGAGGCCACCAGAGCGGGTCCCTGAGGTCCCCGTCGTAACTCGAGAAGACCTGCCGCAACTCGAGAAGACCTGCCGCAACTCGAGAAAATCCAGGAGGTTCTCCCCTCCAGGCGAGATGTGGCCCATCTCCGCTGAGGCGTCTCGAGGCTGATCACACCTCACCTCTGGAACTTCGAAAGGCTCCTTCACACCCTTGGTGCAAATCAAGAAGTTCCCCGACATACCCGTCTCCACTCGAGAGGAATCACGAGGGTCCCGCCCACATCCAGAGGAGCCCCGTTTCCGCCTCGTAGCTCGAGATGAGGGATCATTTCCCTGCTTCGTCGGGAAAGAGTTCCCGGCGTTCCCGTCGCATCTCAAGAGGAGGCCCTCTGAACAGGAACGGCGAGAGGAACTCCAGGGTCGTGCCACCATTCCAAGAGTCCCCCAGATGTCTCAGTCCATTCCAGAGGAACCTCTTTTCCCTTCACCGGCTCGTCTTTCACGCCGAGGATCGACTCACACCAAGGTGGCACGTGGCACAGCCCTGTGGGAAAGCCTCGTGGGAAAGCCTCGAGGGACAGCCTCGAGGGAAAGCCACAGATCCCTTGAGCCACGTGACAGGAAGCGTGACACTACTGCTGCAGCTCGGGAGGAAAGCGCACGTGCATGCCCCCACTCGAGACGAGGCCTGACTCCCCTGGGGAGACTCAGAAGCACCCCAAGATCCATGGCAACACTGGAGAGGAATCCTCAGGTTCCGGCCCCGAATCCACACAAGGACTGAGGCCCCGGCATGGACGGGAGAGGAATGCCGAGAGGTCCCCTAGCAACTCGCATGGGGACTGGCCTTTCCTGAGGCCACCAGAGCGGGTCCCTGAGGTCCCCGTCGTAACTCGAGAAGACCTGCCGCAACTCGAGAAAATCCAGGAGGTTCTCCCCTCCAGGCGAGATGAGGCCCATTTCCGCTGAGGCGTCTCGAGGCTGATCACACCTCACCTCTGGAACTTCGAAAGGGTCCTTCACACCCTTGGTGCAAATCAAGAAGTTCCCCGACCTAGCCGTCTCCACTCGAGAGGAATCACGAGGGTCCCGCCTACATCCAGAGGAGCCCCGTTTCCGCCTCGTAGCTCGAGATGACGGATCCTTTCCATGCTTCGTCGGGAAAGAGTTCCCGGCGTTCCCGTCGCATCTCAAGAGGAGGCCCTCTCAACAGGAACGGCGAGAGGAACTCCAGGGTCGTGCCACCATTCCAAGAGTCCCCCAGATGTCTCAGTCCATTCCAGAGGAACCTCTTTTCCCTTCACCGGCTCGTCTTTCAGGCCGAGGATCGACTCACACCAAGGTGGCACGTGGCACAGCCCTGTGGGAAAGCCTCGTGGGAAAGCCTCGAGGGACAGCCTCGAGGGAAAGCCACAGATCCCTTGATCCACGTGACAGGAAGCGTGACACTACTGCTGCAGCTCGGGAGGAAAGCGCACGTGCATGCCCCCACTCGAGACGAGGCCTGACTCCCCTGGGGAGACTCAGAAGCACCCCAAGATCCATGGCAACACTGGAGAGGAATCCTCAGGTTCCGGCCCCGACTCCACACAAGGACTGAGGCCCCGGCATGGACGGGAGAGGAATCCCGAGAGGTCCCCTAGCAACTCGCATGGGGACTGGCCTTTCCTGAGGCCACCAGAGCGGGTCCCTGAGGTCCCCGTGGTAAATCGAGAAGACCTGCCGCCACTCGAGAAAATCCAGGAGGTTCTCCCCTCCAGGCGAGATGAGGCCCATTGCCGCTGAGGCGTCTCGAGGCTGATCACACCTCACCTCTGGAACTTCGAAAGGGTCCTTCACACCCTTGGTGCAAATCAAGAAGTTCCCCGACATAACCGTCTCCACTCGAGAGGAATCACGAGGGTCACGCCCACATCCAGAGGAGCCCCGTTTCCGCCTCGTAGCTCGAGATGAGGGATCCTTTCCCTGCTTCGTCGGGAAAGAGTTCCCGGCGTTCCGGTCGCATCTCAAGAGGAGGCCCTCTCAACAGGAACGGCGGGAGGAACTCCAGGGTCGTGCCACCATTCCAAGAGTCCCCCAGATGTCTCAGTCCATTCCAGAGGAACCTCTTTTCCCTTCACCGGCTCGTCTTTCAGGCCGAGGATCGACTCACACCAAGGTGGCACGTGGCACAGCCCTGTGGGAAAGCCTCGTGGGAAAGCCTCGAGGGACAGCCTCGAGGGAAAGCCACAGATCCCTTGATCCACGTGACAGGAAGCGTGACACTACTGCTGCAGCTCGGGAGGAATGCGCACGTGCATGCCCCCACTCGAGACGAGGCCTGACTCCCCTGGGGAGACTCAGAAGCACCCCAAGATCCATGGCAACACTGGAGAGGAATCCTCAGGTTCCGGCCCCGACTCCACACAAGGACTGAGGCCCCGGCATGGACGGGAGAGGAATCCCGAGAGGTCCCCTAGCAACTCGCATGGGGACTGGCCTTTCCTGAGGCCACCAGAGCGGGTCCCTGAGGTCCCCGTCGTAACTCGAGAAGACCTGCCGCAACTCGAGAAGACCTGCCGCAACTCGAGAAAATCCAGGAGGTTCTCCCCTCCAGGCGAGATGAGGCCCATCTCCGCTGAGGCCTCTCGAGGCTGATCACACCTCACCTCTGGAACTTCGAAAGGCTCCTTCACACCCTTCTGCAAATCAAGAAGTTCCCCGACATACCCGTCTCCACTCGAGAGGAATCACGAGGGTCCCGCCCACATCCAGAGGAGCCCCGTTTCCGCCTCGTAGCTCGAGATGAGGGATCCTTTCCCTGCTTCGTCGGGAAAGAGTTCCCGGCGTTCCCGTCGCATCTCAAGAGGAGGCCCTCTCAACAGGAACGGCGAGAGGAACTCCAGGGTCGTGCCACCATTCCAAGAGTCCCCCAGATGTCTCAGTCCATTCCAGAGGAACCTCTTTTCCCTTCACCGGCTCCTCTTTCACGCCGAGGATCGACTCACACCAAGGTGGCACGTGGCACAGCCCTGTGGGAAAGCCTCGAGGGAAAGCCTCGAGGGACAGCCTCGAGGGAAAGCCACAGATCCCTTGATCCACGTGAAAGGAAGGGTGACACTACTGCTGCAGCTCGGGAGGAAAGCGCACGTGCATGCCCCCACTCGAGACGAGGCCTGACTCCCCTGGGGAGACTCAGAAGCACCCCAAGATCCATGGCAACACTGGAGAGGAATCCTCAGGTTCCGGCCCCAACTCCACACAAGGACTGAGGCCCCGGCATGGACGGGAGAGGAATCCCGAGAGGTCCCCTAGCAACTCGCATGGGGACTGGCCTTTCCTGAGGCCACCAGAGCGGGTCCCTGAGGTCCCCGTCGTAACTCGAGAAGACCTGCCGCAACTCGAGAAAATCCAGGAGGTTCTCCCCTCTAGGCGAGATGAGGCCCATTTCCGCTGAGGTGTCTCGAGGCTGATCACACCTCACCTGTGGAACTTCGAAAGGCTCCTTCACACCCTTGGTGCAAATCAAGAAGTTCCCCGACATACCCGTCTCCACTCGAGAGGAATCACGAGGGTCCCCCCCACATCCAGAGGATCCCCGTTTCCGCAACGTAGCTCGAGATGAGGGATCCTGTCCCTGCTTCGTCGGGAAAGAGTTCCCGGCGTTCCCGTCGCATCTCAAGAGGAGGCCCTCTCAACAGGAACGGCGAGAGGAACTCCAGGGTCGTGCCACCATTCCAAGAGTCCCCCAGATGTCTCAGTTCATTCCAGAGGAACCTCTTTTCCCTTCACCGGCTCGTCTTTCACGCCGAGGATCGACTCACACCAAGGTGGCACGTGGCACAGCCCTGTGGGAAAGCCTCGTGGGAAAGCCTCGAGGGACAGCCTCGAGGGAAAGCCACAGATACCTTGATCCACGTGACAGGAAGCGTGACACTACTGCTGCAGCTCGGGAGGAAAGCGCACGTGCATGCCCCCACTCGAGACGAGGCCTGACTCCCCTGGGGAGACTCAGAAGCACCCCAAGATCCATGGCAACACTGGAGAGGAATCCTCAGGTTCCGGCCCCGACTCCACACAAGGACTGAGGCCCCGGCATGGACGGGAGAGGAATCCCGAGAGGTCCCCTAGCAACTCGCATGGGGACTGGCCTTTCCTGAGGCCACCAGAGCGGGTCCCTGAGGTCCCCGTCGTAACTCGAGAAGACCTGCCGCAACTCGAGAAAATCCAGGAGGTTCTCCCCTCCAGGCGAGATGAGGCCCATCTCCGCTGAGGCGTCTCGAGGCTGATCACACCTCACCTCTGGAACTTCGAAAGGGTCCTTCACACCCTTGGTGCAAATCAAGAAGTTCCCCGACCTAGCCGTCTCCACTCGAGAGGAATCACGAGGGTCCCGCCTACATCCAGAGGAGCCCCGTTTCCGCCTCGTAGCTCGAGATGACGGATCCTTTCCATGCTTCGTCGGGAAAGAGTTCCCGGCGTTCCCGTCGCATCTCAAGAGGAGGCCCTCTCAACAGGAACGGCGAGAGGAACTCCAGGGTCGTGCCACCATTCCAAGAGTCCCCCAGATGTCTCAGTCCATTCCAGAGGAACCTCTTTTCCCTTCACCGGCTCGTCTTTCAGGCCGAGGATCGACTCACACCAAGGTGGCACGTGGCACAGCCCTGTGGGAAAGCCTCGTGGGAAAGCCTCGAGGGACAGCCTCGAGGGAAAGCCACAGATCCCTTGATCCACGTGACAGGAAGCGTGACACTACTGCTGCAGCTCGGGAGGAAAGCGCACGTGCATGCCCCCACTCGAGACGAGGCCTGACTCCCCTGGGGAGACTCAGAAGCACCCCAAGATCCATGGCAACACTGGAGAGGAATCCTCAGGTTCCGGCCCCGACTCCACACAAGGACTGAGGCCCCGGCATGGACGGGAGAGGAATCCCGAGAGGTCCCCTAGCAACTCGCATGGGGACTGGCCTTTCCTGAGGCCACCAGAGCGGGTCCCTGAGGTCCCCGTCGTAACTCGAGAAGACCTGCCGCAACTCGAGAAGACCTGTCGCAACTCGAGAAAATCCAGGAGGTTCTCCCCTCCAGGCGAGATGAGGCCCATCTCCGCTGAGGCCTCTCGAGGCTGATCACACCTCACCTCTGGAACTTCGAAAGGCTCCTTCACACCCTTCTGCAAATCAAGAAGTTCCCCGACATACCCGTCTCCACTCGAGAGGAATCACGAGGGTCCCGCCCACATCCAGAGGAGCCCCGTTTCCGCCTCGTAGCTCGAGATGAGGGATCCTTTCCCTGCTTCGTCGGGAAAGAGTTCCCGGCGTTCCCGTCGCATCTCAAGAGGAGGCCCTCTCAACAGGAACGGCGAGAGGAACTCCAGGGTCGTGCCACCATTCCAAGAGTCCCCCAGATGTCTCAGTCCATTCCAGAGGAACCTCTTTTCCCTTCACCGGCTCCTCTTTCACGCCGAGGATCGACTCACACCAAGGTGGCACGTGGCACAGCCCTGTGGGAAAGCCTCGAGGGAAAGCCTCGAGGGACAGCCTCGAGGGAAAGCCACAGATCCCTTGATCCACGTGAAAGGAAGGGTGACACTACAGCTGCAGCTCGGGAGGAAAGCGCACGTGCATGCCCCCACTCGAGACGAGGCCTGACTCCCCTGGGGAGACTCAGAAGCACCCCAAGATCCATGGCAACACTGGAGAGGAATCCTCAGGTTCCGGCCCCGACTCCACACAAGGACTGAGGCCCCGGCATGGACGGGAGAGGAATCCCGAGAGGTCCCCTAGCAACTCGCATGGGGACTGGCCTTTCCTGAGGCCACCAGAGCGGGTCCCTGAGGTCCCCGTCGTAACTCGAGAAGACCTGCCGCAACTCGAGAAAATCCAGGAGGTTCTCCCCTCTAGGCGAGATGAGGCCCATTTCCGCTGAGGTGTCTCGAGGCTGATCACACCTCACCTGTGGAACTTCGAAAGGCTCCTTCACACCCTTGGTGCAAATCAAGAAGTTCCCCGACATACCCGTCTCCACTCGAGAGGAATCACGAGGGTCCCCCCCACATCCAGAGGAGCCCCGTTTCCGCTACGTAGCTCGAGATGAGGGATCCTGTCCCTGCTTCGTCGGGAAAGAGTTCCCGGCGTTCCCGTCGCATCTCAAGAGGAGGCCCTCTCAACAGGAACGGCGAGAGGAACTCCAGGGTCGTGCCACCATTCCAAGAGTCCCCCAGATGTCTCAGTCCATTCCAGAGGAACCTCTTTTCCCTTCACCGGCTCGTCTTTCAGGCCGAGGATCGACTCACACCAAGGTGGCACGTGGCACAGCCCTGTGGGAAAGCCTCGTGGGAAAGCCTCGAGGGACAGCCTCGAGGGAAAGCCACAGATCCCTTGATCCACGTGACAGGAAGCGTGACACTACTGCTGCAGCTCGGGAGGAAAGCGCACGTGCATGCCCCCACTCGAGACGAGGCCTGACTCCCCTGGGGAGACTCAGAAGCACCCCAAGATCCATGGCAACACTGGAGAGGAATCCTCAGGTTCCGGCCCCGACTCCACAGAAGGACTGAGGCCCCGGCATGGACGGGAGAGGAATCCCGAGAGGTCCCCTAGCAACTCGCATGGGGACTGGCCTTTCCGGAGGCCACCAGAGCGGGTCCCTGAGGTCCCCGTCGTAACTCGAGAAGACCTGCCGCAACTCGAGAAGACCTGCCGCAACTCGAGAAAATCCAGGAGGTTCTCCCCTCCAGGCGAGATGAGGCCCATCTCCGCTGAGGCGTCTCGAGGCTGATCACACCTCACCTCTGGAACTTCGAAAGGCTCCTTCACACCCTTGGTGCAAATCAAGAAGTTCCTGACATACCCGTCTCCACTCGAGAGGAATCACGAGGGTCCCGCCCCCATCCAGAGGAGCCCCGTTTCCGCCTCGTAGCTCGAGATGAGGGATCCTTTCCCTGCTTCGTCGGGAAAGAGTTCCCGGCGTTCCCGTCGCATCTCAAGAGGAGGCCCTCTCAACAGGAACGGCGAGAGGAACTCCAGGGTCGTGCCACCATTCCAAGAGTCCCCCAGATGTCTCAGTCCATTCCAGAGGAACCTCTTTTCCCTTCACCGGCTCGTCTTTCACGCCGAGGATCGACTCACACCAAGGTGGCAAGTGGCACAGCCCTGTGGGAAAGACTCGTGGGACAGCCTCAAGGGAAAGCCACAGATCCCTTGATCCACGTGACAGGAAGCGTGACACTACTGCTGCAGCTCGGGAGGAAAGCGCACGTGCATGCCCCCACTCGAGACGAGGCCTGACTACCCTGGGGAGACTCAGAAGCACCCCAAGATCCATGGCAACACTGGAGAGGAATCCTCAGGTTGCGGCCCCGACTCCACACAAGGACTGAGGCCCCGGCATGGACGGGAGAGGAATCCCGAGAGGTCCCCTAGCAACTCGCATGGGGACTGGCCTTTCCTGAGGCCACCAGAGCGGGTCCCTGAGGTCCCCGTGGTAAATCGAGAAGACCTGCCGCCACTCGAGAAAATCCAGGAGGTTCTCCCCTCCAGGCGAGATGAGGCCCATTGCCGCTGAGGCGTCTCGAGGCTGATCACACCTCACCTCTGGAACTTCGAAAGGGTCCTTCACACCCTTGGTGCAAATCAAGAAGTTCCCCGACATAACCGTCTCCACTCGAGAGGAAACACGAGGGTCCCGCCCACATCCAGAGGAGCCCCGTTTCCGCCTCGTAGCTCGAGATGAGAGATCCTTTCCCTGCTTCGTCGGGAAAGAGTTCCCGGCGTTCCCGTCGCATCTCAAGAGGAGGCCCTCTCAACAGGAACGGCGAGAGGAACTCCAGGGTCGTGCCACCATTCCAAGAGTCCCCCAGATGTCTCAGTCCATTCCAGAGGAACCTCTTTTCCCTTCACCGGCTCCTCTTTCACGCCGAGGATCGACTCACACCAAGGTGGCACGTGGCACAGCCCTGTGGGAAAGCCTCGTGGGAAAGCCTCGAGGGACAGCCTCGAGGGAAAGCCACAGATCCCTGATCCACGTGAAAGGAATTGTGACACTACTGCTGCAGCTCGGGAGGAAAGCGCACGTGCATGCCCCCACTCGAGACGAGGCCTGACTCCCCTGGGGAGACTCAGAAGCACCCCAAGATCCATGGCAACACTGGAGAGGAATCCTCAGGTTCCGGCCCCGACTCCACAGAAGGACTGAGGCCCCGGCATGGACGGGAGAGGAATCCCGAGAGGTCCCCTAGCAACTCGCATGGGGACTGGCCTTTCCTGAGGCCACCAGAGCGGGTCCCTGAGGTCCCCGTCGTAACTCGAGAAGACCTGCCGCAACTCGAGAAGACCTGCCGCAACTCGAGAAAATCCAGGAGGTTCTCCCCTCCAGGCGAGATGAGGCCCATCTCCGCTGAGGCGTCTCGAGGCTGATCACACCTCACCTCTGGAACTTCGAAAGGCACCTTCACACCCTTGGTGCAAATCAAGAAGTTCCTGACATACCCGTCTCCACTCGAGAGGAATCACGAGGGTCCCGCCCCCATCCAGAGGAGCCCCGTTTCCGCCTCGTAGCTCGAGATGAGGGATCATTTCCCTGCTTCGTCGGGAAAGAGTTCCCGGCGTTCCCATCGCATCTCAAGAGGAGGCCCTCTGAACAGGAACGGCGAGAGGAACTCCAGGGTCGTGCCACCATTCGAAGAGTCCCCCAGATGTCTCAGTCCATTCCAGAGGAACCTCTTTTCCCTTCACCGGCTCGTCTTTCACGCCGAGGATCGACTCACACCAAGGTGGCACGTGGCACAGCCCTGTGGGAAAGCCTCGTGGGGAAGCCTCGAGGGACAGCCTCGAGGGAAAGCCACAGATCCCTTGATCCACGTGACAGGAAGCGTGACACTACTGCTGCAGCTCGGGAGGAAAGCGCACGTGCATGCCCCCACTCGAGACGAGTCTTGCCTCCCCTGGGGAGACTCAGAAGCACCCCAAGATCCATGGCAACACTGGAGAGGAATCCTCAGGTTCCGGCCCCGACTCCACACAAGGACTGAGGCCCCGGCATGGACGGGAGAGGAATCCCGAGAGGTCCCCTAGCAACTCGCATGGGGACTGGCCTTTCCTGAGGCCACCAGAGCGGGTCCCTGAGGTCCCCGTCGTAACTCGAGAAGACCTGCCGCAACTCGAGAAAATCCAGGAGGTTCTCCCCTCCAGGCGAGATGAGGCCCATTTCCGCTGAGGCGTCTCGAGGCTGATCACACCTCACCTCTGGAACTTCGAAAGGCTCCTTCACACCCTTGGTGCAAATCAAGAAGTTCCCCGACCTAGCCGTCTCCACTCGAGAGGAATCACGAGGGTCCCGCCCACATCCAGAGGAGCCCCGTTTCCGCGTCGTAGCTCGAGATGAGGGATCCTTTCCCTGCTTCTTCGGGAAAGAGTTCCCGGCGTTCCCGTCGCATCTCAAGAGGAGGCCCTCTCAACAGGAACGGCGAGAGGAACTCCAGGGTCGTGCCACCATTCCAAGAGTCCCCCAGATGTCTCAGTCCATTCCAGAGGAACCTCTTTTCCCTTCACCGGCTCGTCTTTCACGCCGAGGATCGACTCACACCAAGGTGGCACGTGGCACAGCCCTGTGGGAAAGCCTCGTGGGACAGCCTCGAGGGACAGCCTCGAGGGAAAGCCACAGATCCCTGATCCACGTGAAAGGAAGGGTGACACTACTGCTGCAGCTCGGGAGGAAAGCGCACGTGCATGCCCCCACTCGAGACGAGGCCTGACTCCCCTGGGGAGACTCAGAAGCACCCCAAGATCCATGGCAACACTGGAGAGGAATCCTCAGGTTCCGGCCCTGACTCCACACAAGGACTGAGGCCCCGGCATGGACGGGAGAGGAATCCTGAGAGGTCCCCTAGCAACTCGCATGGGGACTGGCCTTTCCTGAGGCCACCAGAGCGGGTCCCTGAGGTCCCCGTCGTAACTCGAGAAGACCTGCCGCAACTCGAGAAAATCCAGGAGGTTCTCCCCTCCAGGCGAGATGAGGCCCATCTCCGCTGAGGCCTCTCGAGGCTGATCACACCTCACCTCTGGAACGTCGAAAGGCTCCTTCACACCCTTCTGCAAATCAAGAAGTTCCCCGACATACCCGTCTCCACTCGAGAGGAATCACGAGGGTCCCGCCCACATCCAGAGGAGCTCCGTTTCCGCCTCGTAGCTCGAGATGAGGCATCCTTTCCCTGCTTCGTCGGGAAAGAGTTCCCGGCGTTCCCGTCGCATCTCAAGAGGAGGCCCTCTCAACAGGAACGGCGAGAGGAACTCCAGGGTCGTGCCACCATTCCAAGAGTCCCCCAGATGTCTCAGTCCATTCCAGAGGAACCTCTTTTCCCTTCACCGGCTCCTCTTTCACGCCGAGGATCGACTCACACCAAGGTGGCACGTGGCACAGCCCTGTGGGAAAGCCTCGAGGGAAAGCCTCGAGGGACAGCCTCGAGGGAAAGCCACAGATCCCTGATCCACGTGAAAGGAAGGGTGACACTACTGCTGCAGCTCGGGAGGAAAGCGCACGTGCATGCCCCCACTCGAGACGAGGCCTGACTCCCCTGGGGAGACTCAGAAGCACCCCAAGATCCATGGCAACACTGGAGAGGAATCCTCAGGTTCCGGCCCCGACTCCACAGAAGGACTGAGGCCCCGGCATGGACGGGAGAGGAATCCGGAGAGGTCCCCTAGCAACTCGCATGGGGACTGGCCTTTCCTGAGGCCACCAGAGCGGGTCCCTGAGGTCCCCGTCGTAACTCGAGAAGACCTGCCGCAACTCGAGAAGACCTGCCGCAACTCGAGAAAATCCAGGAGGTTCTCCCCTCCAGGCGAGATGAGGCCCATCTCCGCTGAGGCGTCTCGAGGCTGATCACACCTCACCTCTGGAACTTCGAAAGGCTCCTTCACACCCTTGGTGCAAATCAAGAAGTTCCTGACATACCCGTCTCCACTCGAGAGGAATCACGAGGGTCCCGCCCCCATCCAGAGGAGCCCCGTTTCCGCCTCGTAGCTCGAGATGAGGGATCATTTCCCTGCTTCGTCGGGAAAGAGTTCCCGGCGTTCGCGTCGCATCTCAAGAGGAGGCCCTCTGAACAGGAACGGCGAGAGGAACTCCAGGGTCGTGCCACCATTCGAAGACTCCCCCAGATGTCTCAGTCCATTCCAGAGGAACCTCTTTTCCCTTCACCGGCTCGTCTTTCACGCCGAGGATCGACTCACACCAAGGTGGCACGTGGCACAGCCCTGTGGGAAAGCCTCGTGGGGAAGCCTCGAGGGACAGCCTCGAGGGAAAGCCACAGATCCCTTGATCCACGTGACAGGAAGCGTGACACTACTGCTGCAGCTCGGGAGGAAAGCGCACGTGCATGCCCCCACTCGAGACGAGTCTTGACTCCCCTGGGGAGACTCAGAAGCACCCCAAGATCCATGGCAACACTGGAGAGGAATCCTCAGGTTCCGGCCCCGACTCCACACAAGGACTGAGGCCCCGGCATGGACGGGAGAGGAATCCCGAGAGGTCCCCTAGCAACTCGCATGGGGACTGGCCTTTCCTGAGGCCACCAGAGCGGGTCCCTGAGGTCCCCGTCGTAACTCGAGAAGACCTGCCGCAACTCGAGAAAATCCAGGAGGTTCTCCCCTCCAGGCGAGATGAGGCCCATTTCCTCTGAGGTGTCTCGAGGCTGATCACACCTCACCTCTGGAACTTCGAAAGGGTCCTTCACACCCTTGGTGCAAATCAAGAAGTTCCCCGACATACCCGTCTCCACTCGAGAGGAATCACGAGGGTCCCGCCCACATCCAGAGGAGCCCCGTTTCCGCCTCGTAGCTCGAGATGAGGGATCCTTTCCCTGCTTCGTCGGGAAAGAGTTCCCGGCGTTCCCGTCGCATCTCAAGAGGAGGCCCTCTCAACAGGAACGGCGAGAGGAACTCCAGGGTCGTGCCACCATTCCAAGAGTCCCCCAGATGTCTCAGTCCATTCCAGAGGAACCTCTTTTCCCTTCACCGGCTCGTCTTTCACGCCGAGGATCGACTCACACCAAGGTGGCACGTGGCACAGCCCTGTGGGAAAGCCTCGTGGGAAAGCCTCGAGGGACAGCCTCGAGGGAAAGCCACAGATCCCTTGATCCACGTGACAGGAAGCGTGACACTACTGCTGCAGCTCGGGAGGAAAGCGCACGTGCATGCCCCCACTCGAGACGAGGCCTGACTCCCCTGGGGAGACTCAGAAGCACCCCAAGATCCATGGCAACACTGGAGAGGAATCCTCAGGTTCCGGCCCCGACTCCACAGAAGGACTGAGGCCCCGGCATGGACGGGAGAGGAATCCCGAGAGGTCCCCTAGCAACTCGCATGGGGACTGGCCTTTCCTGAGGCCACCAGAGCGGGTCCCTGAGGTCCCCGTCGTAACTCGAGAAGACCTGCCGCAACTCGAGAAAATCCAGGAGGTTCTCCCCTCCAGGCGAGATGAGGCCCATTTCCGCTGAGGCGTCTCGAGGCTGATCACACCTCACCTCTGGAACTTCGAAAGGCTCCTTCACACCCTTGATGCAAATCAAGAAGTTCCCCGACATACCCGTCTCCACTCGAGAGGAATCACGAGGGTCCCGCCCACATCCAGAGGAGCCCCGTTTCCGCCTCGTAGCTCGAGATGAGGGATCCTTTCCCTGCTTCGTCGGGAAAGAGTTCCCGGCGTTCCCGTCGCATCTCAAGAGGAGGCCCTCTCAACAGGAACGGCGAGAGGAACTCCAGGGTCGTGCCACCATTCCAAGAGTCCCCCAGATGTCTCAGTCCATTCCAGAGGAACCTCTTTTCCCTTCACCGGCTCGTCTTTCACGCCGAGGATCGACTCACACCAAGGTGGCACGTGGCACAGCCCTGTGGGAAAGCCTCTTGGGAAAGCCTCGAGGGACAGCCTCGAGGGAAAGCCACAGATCCCTTGATCCACGTGACAGGAAGCGTGACACTACTGCTGCAGCTCGGGAGGAAAGCGCACGTGCATGCCCCCACTCGAGACGAGGCCTGACTCCCCTGGGGAGACTCAGAAGCACCCCAAGATCCATGGCAACACTGGAGAGGAATCCACAGGTTCCGGCCCCGACTCCACACAAGGACTGAGTCCCCGGCATGGACGGGAGAGGAATCCCGAGAGGTCCCCTAGCAACTCGCATGGGGACTGGCCTTTCCTGAGGCCACCAGAGCGGGTCCTGAGGTCCCCGTCGTAACTCGAGAAGACCTGCCGCAACTCGAGAAGACCTGCCGCAACTCGAGAAAATCCAGGAGGTTCTCCCCTCCAGGCGAGATGAGGCCCATCTCCGCTGAGGCGTCTCGAGGCTGATCACACCTCACCTCTGGAACTTCGAAAGGCTCCTTCACACCCTTGGTGCAAATCAAGAAGTTCCCCGACATACCCGTCTCCACTCGAGAGGAATCACGAGGGTCCCGCCCACATCCAGAGGAGCCCCGTTTCCGCCTCGTAGCTCGAGATGAGGGATCATTTCCCTGCTTCGTCGGGAAAGAGTTCCCGGCGTTCCCGTCGCATCTCAAGAGGAGGCCCTCTGAACAGGAACGGCGAGAGGAACTCCAGGGTCGTGCCACCATTCCAAGAGTCCCCCAGAAGTCTCAGTCCATTCCAGAGGAACCTCTTTTCCCTTCACCGGCTCGTCTTTCACGCCGAGGATCGACTCACACCAAGGTGGCACGTGGCACAGCCCTGTGGGAAAGCTCGTGGGAAAGCCTCGAGGGACATCCTCGAGGGAAAGCCACAGATCCCTTGATCCACGTGACAGGAAGCGTGACACTACTGCTGCAGCTCGGGAGGAAAGCGCACGTGCATGCCCCCACTCGAGACGAGGCCTGACTCCCCTGGGGAGACTCAGAAGCACCCCAAGATCCATGGCAACACTGGAGAGGAATCCACAGGTTCCGGCCCCGACTCCACACAGGGACTGAGTCCCCGGCATGGACGGGAGAGGAATCCCGAGAGGTCCCCTAGCAACTCGCATGGGGACTGGCCTTTCCTGAGGCCACCAGAGCGGGTCCCTGAGGTCCCCGTCGTAACTCGAGAAGACCTGCCGGAACTCGAGAAAATCCAGGAGGTTCTCCCCTCCAGGCGAGATGAGGCCCATCTCCGCTGAGGCCTCTCGAGGCTGATCACACCTCACCTCTGGAACGTCGAAAGGCTCCTTCACACCCTTCTGCAAATCAAGAAGTTCCCCGACATACCCGTCTCCACTCGAGAGGAATCACGAGGGTCCCGCCCACATCCAGAGGAGCTCCGTTTCCGCCTCATAGCTCGAGATGAGGCATCCTTTCCCTGCTTCGTCGGGAAAGAGTTCCCGGCGTTCCCGTCGCATCTCAACAGGAGGCCCTCTCAACAGGAACGGCGAGAGGAACTCCAGGGTCGTGCCACCATTCCAAGAGTCCCCCAGATGTCTCAGTCCATTCCAGAGGAACCTCTTTTCCCTTCACCGGCTCCTCTTTCACGCCGAGGATCGACTCACACCAAGGTGGCACGTGGCACAGCCCTGTGGGAAAGCCTCGAGGGAAAGCCTCGAGGGACAGCCTCGAGGGAAAGCCACAGATCCCTTGATCCACGTGAAAGGAAGGGTGACACTACTGCTGCAGCTCGGGAGGAAAGCGCACGTGCATGCCCCCACTCGAGACGAGGCCTGACTCCCCTGGGGAGACTCAGAAGCACCCCAAGATCCATGGCAACACTGGAGAGGAATCCTCAGTTTCCGGCCCCGACTCCACACAAGGACTGAGGCCCCGGCATGGACGGGAGAGGAATCCCGAGAGGTCCCCTAGCAACTCGCATGGGGACTGGCCTATCCTGAGGCCACCAGAGCGGGTCCCTGAGGTCCCCGTTGTAACTCGAGAAGACCTGCAGCAACTCGAGAAGACCTGCCGCAACTCGAGAAAATCCAGGAGGTTCTCCCCTCCAGGCGAGATGAGGCCCATTTCCGCTGAGGTGTCTCGAGGCTGATCACACCTCACCTGTGGAACTTCGAAAGGCTCCTTCACACCCGTGGTGCAAATCAAGAAGTTCCCCGACATACCCGTCTCCACTCGAGAGGAATCACGAGGGTCCCGCCCACATCCAGAGGAGCCCCGTTTCCGCCTCGTAGCTCGAGATGAGGGATCCTTTCCCTGCTTCGTCGGGAAAGAGTTCCCGGCGTTCCCGTCGCATCTCAAGAGGAGGCCTTCTCAACAGGAACGGCGAGAGGAACTCCAGGGTCGTGCCACCATTCCAAGAGTCCCCCAGATGTCTCAGTCCATTCCAGAGGAACCTCTTTTCCCTTCACCGGCTCCTCTTTCACGCCGAGGATCGACTCACACCAAGGTGGCACGTGGCACAGCCCTGTGGGAAAGCCTCGAGGGAAAGCCTCGAGGGACAGCCTCGAGGGAAAGCCACAGATCCCTTGATCCACGTGAAAGGAAGGGTGACACTACTGCTGCAGCTCGGGAGGAAAGCGCACGTGCATGCCCCCACTCGAGACGAGGCCTGACTCCCCTGGGGAGACTCAGAAGCACCCCAAGATCCATGGCAACACTGGAGAGGAATCCTCAGGTTCCGGCCCCGACTCCACACAAGGACTGAGGCCCCGGCATGGACGGGAGAGGAATCCCGAGAGGTCCCCTAGCAACTCGCATGGGGACTGGCCTTTCCTGAGGCCACCAGAGCGGGTCCCTGAGGTCCCCGTCGTAACTCGAGAAGACCTGCCGCAACTCGAGAAGACCTGCCGCAACTCGAGAAAATCCAGGAGGTTCTCCCCTCCAGGCGAGATGAGGCCCATCTCCGCTGAGGCGTCTCGAGGCTGATCACACCTCACCTCTGGAACTTCGAAAGGCTCCTTCACACCCTTGGTGCAAATCAAGAAGTTCCTGACATACCCGTCTCCACTCGAGAGGAATCACGAGGGTCCCGCCCCCAACCAGAGGAGCCCCGTTTCCGCCTCGTAGCTCGAGATGAGGGATCATTTCCCTGCTTCGTCGGGAAAGAGTTCCCGGCGTTCCCGTCGCATCTCAAGAGGAGGCCCTCTGAACAGGAACGGCGAGAGGAACTCCAGGGTCGTGCCACCATTCGAAGACTCCCCCAGATGTCTCAGTCCATTCCAGAGGAACCTCTTTTCCCTTCACCGGCTCGTCTTTCACGCCGAGGATCGACTCACACCAAGGTGGCACGTGGCACAGCCCTGTGGGAAAGCCTCGTGGGGAAGCCTCGAGGGACAGCCTCGAGGGAAAGCCACAGATCCCTTGATCCACGTGACAGGAAGCGTGACACTACTGCTGCAGCTCGGGAGGAAAGCGCACGTGCATGCCCCCACTCGAGACGAGTCTTGACTCCCCTGGGGAGACTCAGAAGCACCCCAAGATCCATGGCAACACTGGAGAGGAATCCTCAGGTTCCGGCCCCGACTCCACACAAGGACTGAGGCCCCGGCATGGACGGGAGAGGAATCCCGAGAGGTCCCCTAGCAACTCGCATGGGGACTGGCCTTTCCTGAGGCCACCAGAGCGGGTCCCTGAGTTCCCCGTCGTAACTCGAGAAGACCTGCCGCAACTCGAGAAAATCCAGGAGGTTCTCCCCTCCAGGCGAGATGAGGCCCATTTCCGCTGAGGTGTCTCGAGGCTGATCACACCTCACCTCTGGAACTTCGAAAGGCTCCTTCACACCCTTGATGCAAATCAAGAAGTTCCCCGACATACCCGTCTCCACTCGAGAGGAATCACGAGGGTCCCGCCCACATCCAGAGGAGCCCCGTTTCCGCCTCGTAGCTCGAGATGAGGGATCCTTTCCCTGCTTCGTCGGGAAAGAGTTCCCGGCGTTCCCGTCGCATCTCAAGAGGAGGCCCTCTCAACAGGAACGGCGAGAGGAACTCCAGGGTCGTGCCACCATTCCAAGAGTCCCCCAGATGTCTCAGTCCATTCCAGAGGAACCTCTTTTCCCTTCACCGGCTCGTCTTTCACGCCGAGGATCGACTCACACCAAGGTGGCACGTGGCACAGCCCTGTGGGAAAGCCTCGTGGGAAAGCCTCGAGGGACAGCCTCGAGGGAAAGCCACAGATCCCTTGATCCACGTGACAGGAAGCGTGACACTACTGCTGCAGCTCGGGAGGAAAGCGCACGTGCATGCCCCCACTCGAGACGAGGCCTGACTCCCCTGGGGAGACTCAGAAGCACCCCAAGATCCATGGCAACACTGGAGAGGAATCCTCAGGTTCCGGCCCCGACTCCACACAAGGACTGAGGCCCCGGCATGGACGGGAGAGGAATCCCGAGAGGTCCCCTAGCAACTCGCATGGGGACTGGCCTTTCCTGAGGCCACCAGAGCGGGTCCCTGAGGTCCCCGTCGTAACTCGAGAAGACCTGCCGCAACTCGAGAAAATCCAGGAGGTTCTCCCCTCCAGGCGAGATGAGGCCCATTTCCGCTGAGGCGTCTCGAGGCTGATCACACCTCACCTCTGGAACTTCGAAAGGCTCCTTCACACCCTTGATGCAAATCAAGAAGTTCCCCGACATACCCGTCTCCACTCGAGAGGAATCACGAGGGTCCCGCCCACATCCAGAGGAGCCCCGTTTCCGCCTCGTAGCTCGAGATGAGGGATCCTTTCCCTGCTTCGTCGGGAAAGAGTTCCCGGCGTTCCCGTCGCATCTCAAGAGGAGGCCCTCTCAACAGGAACGGCGAGAGGAACTCCAGGGTCGTGCCACCATTCCAAGAGTCCCCCAGATGTCTCAGTCCATTCCAGAGGAACCTCTTTTCCCTTCACCGGCTCGTCTTTCACGCCGAGGATCGACTCACACCAAGGTGGCACGTGGCACAGCCCTGTGGGAAAGCTCGTGGGAAAGCCTCGAGGGACAGCCTCGAGGGAAAGCCACAGATCCCTTGATCCACGTGACAGGAAGCGTGACACTACTGCTGCAGCTCGGGAGGAAAGCGCACGTGCATGCCCCCACTCGAGACGAGGCCTGACTCCCCTGGGGAGACTCAGAAGCACCCCAAGATCCATGGCAACACTGGAGAGGAATCCACAGGTTCCGGCCCCGACTCCACACAGGGACTGAGTCCCCGGCATGGACGGGAGAGGAATCCCGAGAGGTCCCCTAGCAACTCGCATGGGGACTGGCCTTTCCTGAGGCCACCAGAGCGGGTCCCTGAGGTCCCCGTCGTAACTCGAGAAGACCTGCCGGAACTCGAGAAAATCCAGGAGGTTCTCCCCTCCAGGCGAGATGAGGCCCATCTCCGCTGAGGCCTCTCGAGGCTGATCACACCTCACCTCTGGAACGTCGAAAGGCTCCTTCACACCCTTCTGCAAATCAAGAAGTTCCCCGACATACCCGTCTCCACTCGAGAGGAATCACGAGGGTCCCGCCCACATCCAGAGGAGCTCCGTTTCCGCCTCGTAGCTCGAGATGAGGCATCCTTTCCCTGCTTCGTCGGGAAAGAGTTCCCGGCGTTCCCGTCGCATCTCAACAGGAGGCCCTCTCAACAGGAACGGCGAGAGGAACTCCAGGGTCGTGCCACCATTCCAAGAGTCCCCCAGATGTCTCAGTCCATTCCAGAGGAACCTCTTTTCCCTTCACCGGCTCGTCTTTCACGCCGAGGATCGACTCACACCAAGGTGGCACGTGGCACAGCCCTGTGGGAAAGCCTCGAGGGAAAGCCTCGAGGGACAGCCTCGAGGGAAAGCCACAGATCCCTTGATCCACGTGAAAGGAAGGGTGACACTACTGCTGCAGCTCGGGAGGAAAGCGCACGTGCATGCCCCCACTCGAGACGAGGCCTGACTCCCCTGGGGAGACTCAGAAGCACCCCAAGATCCATGGCAACACTGGAGAGGAATCCTCAGTTTCCGGCCCCGACTCCACACAAGGACTGAGGCCCCGGCATGGACGGGAGAGGAATCCCGAGAGGTCCCCTAGCAACTCGCATGGGGACTGGCCTATCCTGAGGCCACCAGAGCGGGTCCCTGAGGTCCCCGTTGTAACTCGAGAAGACCTGCCGCAACTCGAGAAGACCTGCCGCAACTCGAGAAAATCCAGGAGGTTCTCCCCTCCAGGCGAGATGAGGCCCATTTCCGCTGAGGTGTCTCGAGGCTGATCACACCTCACCTGTGGAACTTCGAAAGGCTCCTTCACACCCGTGGTGCAAATCAAGAAGTTCCCCGACATACCCGTCTCCACTCGAGAGGAATCACGAGGGTCCCGCCCACATCCAGAGGAGCCCCGTTTCCGCCTCGTAGCTCAAGATGAGGGATCCTTTCCCTGCTTCGTCGGGAAAGAGTTCCCGGCGTTCCCGTCGCATCTCAAGAGGAGGCCTTCTCAACAGGAACGGCGAGAGGAACTCCAGGGTCGTGCCACCATTCCAAGAGTCCCCCAGATGTCTCAGTCCATTCCAGAGGAACCTCTTTTCCCTTCACCGGCTCCTCTTTCACGCCGAGGATCGACTCACACCAAGGTGGCACGTGGCACAGCCCTGTGGGAAAGCCTCGAGGGAAAGCCTCGAGGGACAGCCTCGAGGGAAAGCCACAGATCCCTTGATCCACGTGAAAGGAAGGGTGACACTACTGCTGCAGCTCGGGAGGAAAGCGCACGTGCATGCCCCCACTCGAGACGAGGCCTGACTCCCCTGGGGAGACTCAGAAGCACCCCAAGATCCATGGCAACACTGGAGAGGAATCCTCAGGTTCCGGCCCCGACTCCACACAAGGACTGAGGCCCCGGCATGGACGGGAGAGGAATCCCGAGAGGTCCCCTAGCAACTCGCATGGGGACTGGCCTTTCCTGAGGCCACCAGAGCGGGTCCCTGAGGTCCCCGTCGTAACTCGAGAAGACCTGCCGCAACTCGAGAAGACCTGCCGCAACTCGAGAAAATCCAGGAGGTTCTCCCCTCCAGGCGAGATGAGGCCCATCTCCGCTGAGGCGTCTCGAGTCTGATCACACCTCACCTCTGGAACTTCGAAAGGCTCCTTCACACCCTTGGTGCAAATCAAGAAGTTCCTGACATACCCGTCTCCACTCGAGAGGAATCACGAGGGTCCCGCCCCCAACCAGAGGAGCCCCGTTTCCGCCTCGTAGCTCGAGATGAGGGATCATTTCCCTGCTTCGTCGGGAAAGAGTTCCCGGCGTTCCCGTCGCATCTCAAGAGGAGGCCCTCTGAACAGGAACGGCGAGAGGAACTCCAGGGTCGTGCCACCATTCGAAGACTCCCCCAGATGTCTCAGTCCATTCCAGAGGAACCTCTTTTCCCTTCACCGGCTCGTCTTTCACGTCGAGGATCGACTCACACCAAGGTGGCACGTGGCACAGCCCTGTGGGAAAGCCTCGTGGGGAAGCCTCGAGGGACAGCCTCGAGGGAAAGCCACAGATCCCTTGATCCACGTGACAGGAAGCGTGACACTACTGCTGCAGCTCGGGAGGAAAGCGCACGTGCATGCCCCCACTCGAGACGAGTCTTGACTCCCCTGGGGAGACTCAGAAGCACCCCAAGATCCATGGCAACACTGGAGAGGAATCCTCAGGTTCCGGCCCCGACTCCACACAAGGACTGAGGCCCCGGCATGGACGGGAGAGGAATCCCGAGAGGTCCCCTAGCAACTCGCATGGGGACTGGCCTTTCCTGAGGCCACCAGAGCGGGTCCCTGAGTTCCCCGTCGTAACTCGAGAAGACCTGCCGCAACTCGAGAAAATCCAGGAGGTTCTCCCCTCCAGGCGAGATGAGGCCCATTTCCGCTGAGGTGTCTCGAGGCTGATCACACCTCACCTCTGGAACTTCGAAAGGCTCCTTCACACCCTTGATGCAAATCAAGAAGTTCCCCGACATACCCGTCTCCACTCGAGAGGAATCACGAGGGTCCCGCCCACATCCAGAGGAGCCCCGTTTCCGCCTCGTAGCTCGAGATGAGGGATCCTTTCCCTGCTTCGTCGGGAAAGAGTTCCCGGCGTTCCCGTCGCATCTCAAGAGGAGGCCCTCTCAACAGGAACGGCGAGAGGAACTCCAGGGTCGTGCCACCATTCCAAGAGTCCCCCAGATGTCTCAGTCCATTCCAGAGGAACCTCTTTTCCCTTCACCGGCTCGTCTTTCACGCCGAGGATCGACTCACACCAAGGTGGCACGTGGCACAGCCCTGTGGGAAAGCCTCGTGGGAAAGCCTCGAGGGACAGCCTCGAGGGAAAGCCACAGATCCCTTGATCCACGTGACAGGAAGCGTGACACTACTGCTGCAGCTCGGGAGGAAAGCGCACGTGCATGCCCCCACTCGAGACGAGGCCTGACTCCCCTGGGGAGACTCAGAAGCACCCCAAGATCCATGGCAACACTGGAGAGGAATCCTCAGGTTCCGGCCCCGACTCCACAGAAGGACTGAGGCCCCGGCATGGACGGGAGAGGAATCCCGAGAGGTCCCCTAGCAACTCGCATGGGGACTGGCCTTTCCTGAGGCCACCAGAGCGGGTCCCTGAGGTCCCCGTCGTAACTCGAGAAGACCTGCCGCAACTCGAGAAAATCCAGGAGGTTCTCCCCTCCAGGCGAGATGAGGCCCATTTCCGCTGAGGCGTCTCGAGGCTGATCACACCTCACCTCTGGAACTTCGAAAGGCTCCTTCACACCCTTGATGCAAATCAAGAAGTTCCCCGACATACCCGTCTCCACTCGAGAGGAATCACGAGGGTCCCGCCCACATCCAGAGGAGCCCCGTTTCCGCCTCGTAGCTCGAGATGAGGGATCCTTTCCCTGCTTCGTCGGGAAAGAGTTCCCGGCGTTCCCGTCGCATCTCAAGAGGAGGCCCTCTCAACAGGAACGGCGAGAGGAACTCCAGGGTCGTGCCACCATTCCAAGAGTCCCCCAGATGTCTCAGTCCATTCCAGAGGAACCTCTTTTCCCTTCACCGGCTCGTCTTTCACGCCGAGGATCGACTCACACCAAGGTGGCACGTGGCACAGCCCTGTGGGAAAGCTCGTGGGAAAGCCTCGAGGGACAGCCTCGAGGGAAAGCCACAGATCCCTTGATCCACGTGACAGGAAGCGTGACACTACTGCTGCAGCTCGGGAGGAAAGCGCACGTGCATGCCCCCACTCGAGACGAGGCCTGACTCCCCTGGGGAGACTCAGAAGCACCCCAAGATCCATGGCAACACTGGAGAGGAATCCACAGGTTCCGGCCCCGACTCCACACAGGGACTGAGTCCCCGGCATGGACGGGAGAGGAATCCCGAGAGGTCCCCTAGCAACTCGCATGGGGACTGGCCTTTCCTGAGGCCACCAGAGCGGGTCCCTGAGGTCCCCGTCGTAACTCGAGAAGACCTGCCGGAACTCGAGAAAATCCAGGAGGTTCTCCCCTCCAGGCGAGATGAGGCCCATCTCCGCTGAGGCCTCTCGAGGCTGATCACACCTCACCTCTGGAACGTCGAAAGGCTCCTTCACACCCTTCTGCAAATCAAGAAGTTCCCCGACATACCCGTCTCCACTCGAGAGGAATCACGAGGGTCCCGCCCACATCCAGAGGAGCTCCGTTTCCGCCTCGTAGCTCGAGATGAGGCATCCTTTCCCTGCTTCGTCGGGAAAGAGTTCCCGGCGTTCCCGTCGCATCTCAACAGGAGGCCCTCTCAACAGGAACGGCGAGAGGAACTCCAGGGTCGTGCCACCATTCCAAGAGTCCCCCAGATGTCTCAGTCCATTCCAGAGGAACCTCTTTTCCCTTCACCGGCTCCTCTTTCACGCCGAGGATCGACTCACACCAAGGTGGCACGTGGCACAGCCCTGTGGGAAAGCCTCGAGGGAAAGCCTCGAGGGACAGCCTCGAGGGAAAGCCACAGATCCCTTGATCCACGTGAAAGGAAGGGTGACACTACTGCTGCAGCTCGGGAGGAAAGCGCACGTGCATGCCCCCACTCGAGACGAGGCCTGACTCCCCTGGGGAGACTCAGAAGCACCCCAAGATCCATGGCAACACTGGAGAGGAATCCTCAGTTTCCGGCCCCGACTCCACACAAGGACTGAGGCCCCGGCATGGACGGGAGAGGAATCCCGAGAGGTCCCCTAGCAACTCGCATGGGGACTGGCCTATCCTGAGGCCACCAGAGCGGGTCCCTGAGGTCCCCGTTGTAACTCGAGAAGACCTGCCGCAACTCGAGAAGACCTGCCGCAACTCGAGAAAATCCAGGAGGTTCTCCCCTCCAGGCGAGATGAGGCCCATTTCCGCTGAGGTGTCTCGAGGCTGATCACACCTCACCTGTGGAACTTCGAAAGGCTCCTTCACACCCGTGGTGCAAATCAAGAAGTTCCCCGACATACCCGTCTCCACTCGAGAGGAATCACGAGGGTCCCGCCCACATCCAGAGGAGCCCCGTTTCCGCCTCGTAGCTCGAGATGAGGGATCCTTTCCCTGCTTCGTCGGGAAAGAGTTCCCGGCGTTCCCGTCGCATCTCAAGAGGAGGCCTTCTCAACAGGAACGGCGAGAGGAACTCCAGGGTCGTGCCACCATTCCAAGAGTCCCCCAGATGTCTCAGTCCATTCCAGAGGAACCTCTTTTCCCTTCACCGGCTCCTCTTTCACGCCGAGGATCGACTCACACCAAGGTGGCACGTGGCACAGCCCTGTGGGAAAGCCTCGAGGGAAAGCCTCGAGGGACAGCCTCGAGGGAAAGCCACAGATCCCTTGATCCACGTGAAAGGAAGGGTGACACTACTGCTGCAGCTCGGGAGGAAAGCGCACGTGCATGCCCCCACTCGAGACGAGGCCTGACTCCCCTGGGGAGACTCAGAAGCACCCCAAGATCCATGGCAACACTGGAGAGGAATCCTCAGGTTCCGGCCCCGACTCCACACAAGGACTGAGGCCCCGGCATGGACGGGAGAGGAATCCCGAGAGGTCCCCTAGCAACTCGCATGGGGACTGGCCTATCCTGAGGCCACCAGAGCGGGTCCCTGAGGTCCCCGTCGAAACTCGAGAAGACCTGCCGCAACTCGAGAAAATCCAGGAGGTTCTCCCCTCCAGGCGAGATGAGGCCCATTTCCGCTGAGGCGTCTCGAGGCTGATCACACCTCACCTCTGGAACTTCGAAAGGCTCCTTCACACCCTTGATGCAAATCAAGAAGTTCCCCGATATACCCGTCTCCACTCGAGAGGAATCACGAGGGTCCCGCCCACATCCAGAGGAGCCCCGTTTCCGCCTCGTAGCTCGAGATGAGGGATCCTTTCCCTGCTTCGTCGGGAAAGAGTTCCCGGCGTTCCCGTCGCATCTCAAGAGGAGGCCCTCTCAACAGGAACGGCGAGAGGAACTCCAGGGTCGTGCCACCATTCCAAGAGTCCCCCAGATGTCTCAGTCCATTCCAGAGGAACCTCTTTTCCCTTCACCGGCTCGTCTTTCACGCCGAGGATCGACTCACACCAAGGTGGCACGTGGCACAGCCCTGTGGGAAAGCCTCGTGGGAAAGCCTCGAGGGACAGCCTCGAGGGAAAGCCACAGATCCCTTGATCCACGTGACAGGAAGAGTGACACTACTGCTGCAGCTCGGGAGGAAAGCGCACGTGCATGCCCCCACTCGAGACGAGGCCTGACTCCCCTGGGGAGACTCAGAAGCACCCCAAGATCCATGGCAACACTGGAGAGGAATCCTCAGGTTCCGGCCCCCACTCCACACAAGGACTGAGGCCCCGGCATGGACGGGAGAGGAATCCCGAGAGGTCCCCTAGCAACTCGCATGGGGACTGGCCTTTCCTGAGGCCACCAGAGCGGGTCCCTGAGGTCCCCGTCGTAACTCGAGAAGACCTGCCGCAACTCGGGAAAATCCAGGAGGTTCTCCGCTCCAGGCGAGATGAGGCCCATCTCCGCTGAGGCCTCTCGAGGCTGATCACACCTCACCTCTGGAACTTCGAAAGGCTCCTTCACACCCTTCTGCAAATCAAGAAGTTCCCCGACATACCCGTCTCCACTCGAGAGGAATCACGAGGGTCCCGCCCACATCCAGAGGAGCCCCGTTTCCGCCTCGTAGCTCGAGATGAGGGATCCTTTCCCTGCTTCGTCGGGAAAGAGTTCCCGGCGTTCCCGTCGCATCTCAAGAGGAGGCCCTCTCAACAGGAACGGCGAGAGGAACTCCAGGGTCGTGCCACCATTCCAAGAGTCCCCCAGATGTCTCAGTCCATTCCAGAGGAACCTCTTTTCCCTTCACCGGCTCCTCTTTCACGCCGAGGATCGACTCACACCAAGGTGGCACGTGGCACAGCCCTGTGGGAAAGCCTCGAGGGAAAGCCTCGAGGGACAGCCTCGAGGGAAAGCCACAGATCCCTTGATCCACGTGAAAGGAAGCGTGACACTACTGCTGCAGCTCGGGAGGAAAGCGCACGTGCATGCCCCCACTCAAGACGAGGCCTGACTCCCCTGGGGAGACTCAGAAGCACCCCAAGATCCATGGCAACACTGGAGAGGAATCCTCAGGTTCCGGCCCCGACTCCACACAAGGACTGAGGCCCCGGCATGGACGGGAGAGGAATCCCGAGAGGTCCCCTAGCAACTCACATGGGGACTGGCCTATCCTGAGGCCACCAGAGCGGGTCCCTGAGGTCCCCGTCGTAACTCGAGAAGACCTGCCGCAACTCGAGAAGACCTGCCGCAACTCGAGAAAATCCAGGAGGTTCTCCCCTCCAGGCGAGATGAGGCCCATTTCCGCTGAGGTGTCTCGAGGCTGATCACACCTCACCTGTGGAACTTCGAAAGGCTCCTTCACACCCTTGGTGCAAATCAAGAAGTTCCCCGACATACCCGTCTCCACTCGAGAGGAATCACGAGGGTCCCGCCCACATCCAGAGGAGCCCCGTTTCCGCCTCGTAGCTCGAGATGACGGATCCTTTCCATGCTTCGTCGGAAAAGAGTTCCCGGCGTTCCCGTCGCATCTCAAGAGGAGGCCCTGTCAACAGGAACGGAGAGAGGAACTCCAGGGTCGTGCCACCATTCCAAGAGTCCCCCAGATGTCTCAGTCCATTCCAGAGGAACCTCTTTTCCCTTCACCGGCTCGTCTTTCACGCCGAGGATCGACTCACACCAAGGTGGCACGTGGCACAGCCCTGTGGGAAAGCCTCGTGGGAAAGCCTCGAGGGACAGCCTCGAGGGAAAGCCACAGATCCCTTGATCCACGTGACAGGAAGCGTGACACTACTGCTGCAGCTCGGGAGGAAAGCGCACGTGCATGCCCCCACTCGAGACGAGGCCTGACTCCCCTGGGGAGACTCATAAGCTCCCCAAGATCCATGGCAACACTGGAGAGGAATCCTCAGGTTCCGGCCCCGACTCCACACAAGGACTGAGGCCCCGGCATGGACGGGAGAGGAATCCCGAGAGGTCCCCTAGCAACTCGCATGGGGACTGGCCTTTCCTGAGGCCACCAGAGCGGGTCCCTGAGGTCCCCGTCGAAACTCGAGAAGACCTGCCGCAACCCGAGAAAATCCAGGAGGTTCTCCCCTCCAGGCGAGATGAGGCCCATTTCCGCTGAGGCGTCTCGAGGCTGATCACACCTCACCTCTGGAACTTCGAAAGGGTCCTTCACACCCTTGGTGCAAATCAAGAAGTTCCCCGACCTAGCCGTCTCCACTCGAGAGGAATCACGAGGGTCCCGCCCACATCCAGAGGAGCCCCGTTTCCGCCTCGTAGCTCGAGATGAGGGATCCTTTCCCTGCTTCGTCGGGAAAGAGTTCCCGGCGTTCCCGTCGCATCTCAAGAGGAGGCCCTCTCAACAGGAACGGCGAGAGGAACTCCAGGGTCGTGCCACCATTCCAAGAGTCCCCCAGATGTCTCAGTCCATTCCAGAGGAACCTCTTTTCCCTTCACCGGCTCGTCTTTCACGCCGAGGATCGACTCACACCAAGGTGGCACGTGGCACAGCCCTCTGGGAAAGCCTCGTGGGAAAGCCTCGAGGGACAGCCTCGAGGGAAAGCCACAGATCCCTTGATCCACGTGACAGGAAGCGTGACACTACTGCTGCAGCTCGGGAGGAAAGCGCACGTGCAAGCCCCCACTCGAGACGAGGCCTGACTCCCCTGGGGAGACTCAGAAGCACCCCAAGATCCATGGCAACACTGGAGAGGAATCCTCAGGTTCCGGCCCCGACTCCACACAAGGACTGAGGCCCTGGCATGGACGGGAGAGGAATCCCGAGAGGTCCCCTGGCAACTCGCATGGGGACTGGCCTTTCCTGAGGCCACCAGAGCGGGTCCCTGAGGTCCCCGTCGTAACTCGAGAAGACCTGCCGCAACTCGAGAAAATCCAGGAGGTTCTCCCCTCCAGGCGAGATGAGGCCCATCTCCGCTGAGGCCTCTCGAGGCTGATCACACCTCACCTCTGGAACGTCGAAAGGCTCCTTCACACCCTTCTGCAAATCAAGAAGTTCCCCGACATACCCGTCTCCACTCGAGAGGAATCACGAGGGTCCCGCCCACATCCAGAGGAGCCCCGTTTCCGCCTCGTAGCTCGAGATGAGGGATCCTTTCCCTGCTTCGTCGGGAAAGAGTTCCCGGCGTTCCCGTCGCATCTCAAGAGGAGGCCCTCTCAACAGGAACGGCGAGAGGAACTCCAGGGTCGTGCCACCATTCCAAGAGTCCCCCAGATGTCTCAGTCCATTCCAGAGGAACCTCTTTTCCCTTCACCGGCTCGTCTTTCACGCCGAGGATCGACTCACACCAAGGTGGCACGTGGCACAGCCCTGTGGGAAAGCCTCGTGGGAAAGCCTCGAGGGACAGCCTCGAGGGAAAGCCACAGATCCCTTGATCCACGTGACAGGAAGCGTGACACTACTGCTGCAGCTCGGGAGGAAAGCGCACGTGCATGCCCCCACTCGAGACGAGGCCTGACTCCCCTGGGGAGACTCAGAAGCACCCCAAGATCCATGGCAACACTGGAGAGGAATCCTCAGGTTCCGGCCCCGACTCCACACAAGGACTGAGGCCACGGCATGGACGGGAGAGGAATCCCGAGAGGTCCCCTAGCAACTCGCATGGGGACTGGCCTATCCTGAGGCCACCAGAGCGGGTCCCTGAGGTCCCCGGCGTAACTCGAGAAGACCTGCCGCAACTCGAGAAGACCTGCCGCAACTCGAGAAAATCCAGGAGGTTCTCCCCTCCAGGCGAGATGAGGGCCATCTCCGCTGAGGCGTCTCGAGGCTGATCACACCTCACCTGTGGAACTTCGAAAGGCTCCTTCACACCCTTGGTGCAAATCAAGAAGTTCCCCGACATACCCGTCTCCACTCGAGAGGAATCACGAGGGTCCCGCCCACATCCAGAGGAGCCCCGTTTCCGCAACGTAGCTCGAGATGAGGAATCCTTTCCCTGCTTCGACGGCAAAGAGTTCCCGGCGTTCCCGTCGCATCTCAAGAGGAGGCCCTCTCAACAGGAACGGCGAGAGGAACTCCAGGGTCGTGCCACCATTCCAAGAGTCCCCCAGATGTCTCAGTCCATTCCAGAGGAACCTCTTTTCCCTTCACCGGCTCGTCTTTCACGCCGAGGATCGACTCACACCAAGGTGGCACGTGGCACAGCCCTGTGGGAAAGCCTCGTGGGGAAGCCTCGAGGGACAGCCTCGAGGGAAAGCCACAGATCCCTTGATCCACGTGACAGGAAGCGTGACACTACTGCTGCAGCTCGGGAGGAAAGCGCACGTGCATGCCCCCACTCGAGACGAGTCTTGACTCCCCTGGGGAGACTCAGAAGCACCCCAAGATCCATGGCAACACTGGAGAGGAATCCTCAGGTTCCGGCCCCGACTCCACACAAGGACTGAGGCCCCGGCATGGACGGGAGAGGAATCCCGAGAGGTCCCCTAGCAACTCGCATGGGGACTGGCCTTTCCTGAGGCCACCAGAGCGGGTCCCTGAGGTCCCCGTCGTAACTCGAGAAGACCTGCCGCAACTCGAGAAAATCCAGGAGGTTCTCCCCTCCAGGCGAGATGAGGCCCATTTCCGCTGAGGCGTCTCGAGGCTGATCACACCTCACCTCTGGAACTTCGAAAGGCTCCTTCACACCCTTGATGCAAATCAAGAAGTTCCCCGACATACACGTCTCCACTCGAGAGGAATCACGAGGGTCCCGCCCACATCCAGAGGAGCCCCGTTTCCGCCTCGTAGCTCGAGATGAGGGATCCTTTCCCTGCTTCGTCGGGAAAGAGTTCCCGGCGTTCCCGTCGCATCTCAAGAGGAGGCCCTCTCAACAGGAACGGCGAGAGGAACTCCAGGGTCGTGCCACCATTCCAAGAGTCCCCCAGATGTCTCAGTCCATTCCAGAGGAACCTCTTTTCCCTTCACCGGCTCGTCTTTCACGCCGAGGATCGACTCACACCAAGGTGGCACGTGGCACAGCCCTGTGGGAAAGCCTCGAGGGAAAGCCTCGAGGGACAGCCTCGAGGGAAAGCCACAGATCCCTTGATCCACGTGAAAGGAAGTGTGACACTACTGCTGCAGCTCGGGAGGAAAGCGCACGTGCATGCCCCCACTCGAGACGAGGCCTGACTCCCCTGGGGAGACTCAGAAGCACCCCAAGATCCATGGCAACACTGGAGAGGAATCCTCAGGTTCCGGCCCCGACTCCACACAAGGACTGAGGCCCCGGCATGGACGGGAGAGGAATCCCGAGAGGTCCCCTAGCAACTCGCATGGGGACTGGCCTATCCTGAGGCCACCAGAGCGGGTCCCTGAGGTCCCCGTCGTAACTCGAGAAGACCTGCCGCAACTCGAGAAGACCTGCCGCAACTCGAGAAAATCCAGGAGGTTCTCCCCTCCAGGCGAGATGAGGCCCATCTCCGCTGAGGCGTCTCGAGGCTGATCACACCTCACCTCTGGAACTTCGAAAGGCTCCTTCACACCCTTGGTGCAAATCAAGAAGTTCCCCGACCTAGCCGTCTCCACTCGAGAGGAATCACGAGGGTCCCGCCCACATCCAGAGGAGCCCCGTTTCCGCCTCGTAGCTCGAGATGACGGATCCTTTCCATGCTTCGTCGGGAAAGAGTTCCCGGCGTTCCCGTCGCATCTCAACAGGAGGCCCTCTCAACAGGAACGGCGAGAGGAACTCCAGGGTCGTGCCACCATTCCAAGAGTCCCCCAGATGTCTCAGTCCATTCCAGAGGAACCTCTTTTCCCTTCACCGGCTCGTCTTTCACGCCGAGGATCGACTCACACCAAGGTGGCACGTGGCACAGCCCTGTGGGAAAGCCTCGTGGGAAAGCCTCGAGGGACAGCCTCGAGGGAAAGCCACAGATCCCTTGATCCACGTGACAGGAAGCGTGACACTACTGCTGCAGCTCGGGAGGAAAGCGCACGTGCATGCCCCCACTCGAGACGAGGCCTGACTCCCCTGGGGAGACTCAGAAGCACCGCAAGATCCATGGCAACACTGGAGAGGAATCCTCAGGTTCCGGCCCCGACTCCACACAAGGACTGAGGCCCCGGCATGGACGGGAGAGGAGTACCGAGAGGTCCCCTAGCAACTCGCATGGGGACTGGCCTTTCCTGAGGCCACCAGAGCGGGTCCCTGAGGTCCCCGTCGTAACTCGAGAAGACCTGCCGCAACCCGAGAAAATCCAGGAGGTTCTCCCCTCCAGGCAAGATGAGGCCCATTTCCGCTGAGGCGTCTCGAGGCTGATCACACCTCACCTCTGGAACTTCGAAAGGGTCCTTCACACCCTTGGTGCAAATCAAGAAGTTCCCCGACCTAGCCGTCTCCACTCGAGAGGAATCACGAGGGTCCCGCCCACATCCAGAGGAGCCCCGTTTCCGCCTCGTAGCTCGAGATGAGGGATCCTTTCCCTGCTTCGTCGGGAAAGAGTTCCCGGCGTTCCCGTCGCATCTCAAGAGGAGGCCCTCTCAACAGGAACGGCGAGAGGAACTCCAGGGTCGTGCCACCATTCCAAGAGTCCCCCAGATGTCTCAGTCCATTCCAGAGGAACCTCTTTTCCCTTCACCGGCTCGTCTTTCACGCCGAGGATCGACTCACACCAAGGTGGCACGTGGCACAGCCCTGTGGGAAAGCCTCGTGGGAAAGCCTCGAGGGACAGCCTCGAGGGAAAGCCACAGATCCCTTGATCCACGTGACAGGAAGCGTGACACTACTGCTGCAGCTCGGGAGGAAAGCGCACGTGCATGCCCCCACTCGAGACGAGGCCTGACTCCCCTGGGGAGACTCAGAAGCACCCCAAGATCCATGGCAACACTGGAGAGGAATCCTCAGGTTCCGGCCCCGACTCCACAGAAGGACTGAGGCCCCGGCATGGACGGGAGAGGAATCCCGAGAGGTCCCCTAGCAACTCGCATGGGGACTGGCCATTCCTGAGGCCACCAGAGCGGGTCCCTGAGGTCCCCGTCGTAACTCGAGAAGACCTGCCGCAACTCGAGAAAATCCAGGAGGTTCTCCCCTCCAGGCGAGATGAGGCCCATTTCCGCTGAGGCGTCTCGAGGCTGATCACACCTCACCTCTGGAACTTCGAAAGGCTCCTTCACACCCTTGATGCAAATCAAGAAGTTCCCCGACATACACGTCTCCACTCGAGAGGAATCACGAGGGTCCCGCCCACATCCAGAGGAGCCCCGTTTCCGCCTCGTAGCTCGAGATGAGGGATCCTTTCCCTGCTTCGTCGGGAAAGAGTTCCCGGAGTTCCCGTCGCATCTCAAGAGGAGGCCCTCTCAACAGGAACGGCGAGAGGAACTCCAGGGTCGTGCCACCATTCCAAGAGTCCCCCAGATGTCTCAGTCCATTCCAGAGGAACCTCTTTTCCCTTCACCGGCTCGTCTTTCACGCCGAGGATCGACTCACACCAAGGTGGCACGTGGCACAGCCCTGTGGGAAAGCCTCGTGGGAAAGCCTCGAGGGACAGCCTCGAGGGAAAGCCACAGATCCCTTGATCCACGTGACAGGAAGAGTGACACTACTGCTGCAGCTCGGGAGGAAAGCGCACGTGCATGCCCCCACTCGAGACGAGGCCTGACTCCCCTGGGAGACTCAGAAGCACCCCAAGATCCATGGCCACACTGGAGAGGAATCCTCAGGTTCCGGCCCCGACTCCACACAAGGACTGAGGCCCCGGCATGGACGGGAGAGGAATCCCGAGAGGTCCCCTAGCAACTCGCATGGGGACTGGCCTTTCCTGAGGCCACCAGAGCGGGTCCCTGAGGTCCCCGTCGTAACTCGAGAAGACCTGCCGCAACTCGAGAAAATCCAGGAGGTTCTCCCCTCCAGGCGAGATGAGGCCCATCTCCGCTGAGGCCTCTCGAGGCTGATCACACCTCACCTCTGGAACGTCGAAAGGCTCCTTCACACCCTTCTGCAAATCAAGAAGTTCCCCGACATACCCGTCTCCACTCGAGAGGAATCACGAGGGTCCCGCCCACATCCAGAGGAGCCCCGTTTCCGCCTCGTAGCTCGAGATGAGTGATCCTTTCCCTGCTTCGTCGGGAAAGAGTTCCCGGCGTTCCCGTCGCATCTCAAGAGGAGGCCCTCTCAACAGGAACGGCGAGAGGAACTCCAGGGTCGTGCCACCATTCCAAGAGTCCCCCAGATGTCTCAGTCCATTACAGAGGAACCTCTTTTCCCTTCACCGGCTCCTCTTTCACGCCGAGGATCGACTCACACCAAGGTGGCACGTGGCACAGCCCTGTGGGAAAGCCTCGAGGGAAAGCCTCGAGGGACAGCCTCGAGGGAAAGCCACAGATCCCTTGATCCACGTGACAGGAAGTGTGACACTACTGCTGCAGCTCGGGAGGAAAGCGCACGTGCATGCCCCCACTCGAGACGAGGCCTGACTCCCCTGGGGAGACTCAGAAGCACCCCAAGATCCATGGCAACACTGGAGAGGAATCCTCAGGTTCCGGCCCCGACTCCACACAAGGACTGAGGCCCCGGCATGGACGGGAGAGGAATCCCGAGAGGTCCCCTAGCAACTCGCATGGGGACTGGCCTATCCTGAGGCCACCAGAGCGGGTCCCTGAGGTCCCCGTCGTAACTCGAGAAGACCTGCCGCAACTCGAGAAGACCTGCCGCAACTCGAGAAAATCCAGGAGGTTCTCCCCTCCAGGCGAGATGAGGCCCATCTCCGCTGAGGCGTCTCGAGGCTGATCACACCTCACCTCTGGAACTTCGAAAGGCTCCTTCACACCCTTGGTGCAAATCAAGAAGTTCCCCGACATACCCGTCTCCACTGGAGAGGAATCACGAGGGTACCGCCCACATCCAGAGGAGGCCCGTTTTTGCCTCGTAGCTTGAGATGAGGAATCCTTTCCCTGCTTCGTCGGGAAAGAGTTCCCGGCGTTCCCGTCGCATCTCAAGAGGAGGCCCTCTCAACAGGAACGGCGAGAGGAACTCCAGGGTCGTGCCACCATTCCAAGAGTCCCCCAGATGTCTCAGTCCATTCCAGAGGAACCTCTTTTCCCTTCACCGGCTCGTCTTTCACGCCGAGGATCGACTCACACCAAGGTGGCACGTGGCACAGCCCTGTGGGAAAGCCTCGTGGGAAAGCCTCGGGGGACAGCCTCGAGGGAAAGCCACAGATCCCTTGATCCACGTGACAGGAAGCGTGACACTACTGCTGCAGCTCGGGAGGAAAGCGCACGTGCATGCCCCCACTCGAGACGAGGCCTGACTCCCCTGGGGAGACTCAGAAGCACCCCAAGATCCATGGCAACACTGGAGAGGAATCCTCAGGTTCCGGCCCCGACTCCACACAAGGACTGAGGCCCCGGCATGGACGGGAGAGGAATCCCGAGAGGTCCCCTAGCAACTCGCATGGGGACTGGCCTTTCCTGAGGCCACCAGAGCGGGTCCCTGAGGTCCCCGTCGTAACTCGAGAAGACCTGCCGCAACTCGAGAAAATCCAGGAGGTTCTCCCCTCCAGGCGAGATGAGGCCCATTTCCGCTGAGGCGTCTCGAGGCTGATCACACCTCACCTCTGGAACTTCGAAAGGGTCCTTCACACCCTTGGTCCAAATCAAGAAGTTCCCCGACCTAGCCGTCTCCACTCGAGAGGAATCACGAGGGTCCCGCCCACATCCAGAGGAGCCCCGTTTCCGCCTCGTAGCTCGAGATGAGGGATCCTTTCCCTGCTTCGTCGGGAAAGAGTTCCCGGCGTTCCCGTCGCATCTCAAGAGGAGGCCCTCTCAACAGGAACGGCGAGAGGAACTCCAGGGTCGTGCCACCATTCCAAGAGTCCCCCAGATGTCTCAGTCCATTCCAGAGGAACCTCTTTTCCCTTCACCGGCTCGTCTTTCACGCCGAGGATCGACTCACACCAAGGTGGCACGTGGCACAGCCCTGTGGGAAAGCCTCGTGGGAAAGCCTCGAGGGACAGCCTCGAGGGAAAGCCACAGATCCCTTGATCCACGTGACAGGAAGCGTGACACTACTGCTGCAGCTCGGGAGGAAAGCGCACGTGCATGCCCCCACTCGAGACGAGGCGAGACTCAGAAGCACCCCAAGATCCATGGCAACACTGGAGAGGAATCCTCAGGTTCCGGCCCCGACTCCACACAAGGACTGAGGCCCCGGCATGGACGGGAGAGGAATCCCGAGAGGTCCCCTAGCAACTCGCATGGGGACTGGCCTTTCCTGAGGCCACCAGAGCGGGTCCCTGAGGTCCCCGTCGTAACTCGAGAAGACCTGCCGCAACTCGAGAAAATCCAGGAGGTTCTCCCCTCCAGGCGAGATGAGGCCCATTTCCGCTGAGGCGTCTCGAGGCTGATCACACCTCACCTCTGGAACTTCGAAAGGGTCCTTCACACCCTTGGTGCAAATCAAGAAGTTCGCCGACCTAGCCGTCTCCACTCGAGAGGAATCACGAGGGTCCCGCCCACATCCAGAGGAGGCCCGTTTTTGCCTCGTAGCTTGAGATGAGGAATCCTTTCCCTGCTTCGTCGGGAAAGAGTTCCCGGCGTTCCCGTCGCATCTCAAGAGGAGGCCCTCTCAACAGGAACGGCGAGAGGAACTCCAGGGTCGTGCCACCATTCCAAGAGTCCCCCAGATGTCTCAGTCCATTCCAGAGGAACCTCTTTTCCCTTCACCGGCTCGTCTTTCACGCCGAGGATCGACTCACACCAAGGTGGCACGTGGCACAGTCCTGTGGGAAAGCCTCTTGGGAAAGCCTCGGGGGACAGCCTCGAGGGAAAGCCACAGATCCCTTGATCCACGTGACAGGAAGCGTGACACTACTGCTGCAGCTCGGGAGGAAAGCGCACGTGCATGCCCCCACTCGAGACGAGGCCTGACTCCCCTGGGGAGACTCAGAAGCACCCCAAGATCCATGGCAACACTGGAGAGGAATCCTCAGGTTCCGGCCCCGACTCCACACAAGGACTGAGGCCCCGGCATGGACGGGAGAGGAATCCCGAGAGGTCCCCTAGGAACTCGCATGGGGTCTGGCCTTTCCTGAGGCCACCAGAGCGGGTCCCTGAGGTCCCCGTCGTAACTCGAGAAGACCTGCCGCAACTCGAGAAAATCCAGGAGGTTCTCCCCTCCAGGCGAGATGAGGCCCATTTCCGCTGAGGCGTCTCGAGGCTGATCACACCTCACCTCTGGAACTTCGAAAGGGTCCTTCACACCCTTGGTGCAAATCAAGAAGTTCCCCGACCTAGCCGTCTCCACTCGAGACGAATCACGAGGGTCCCGCCCACATCCAGAGGAGCCCCGTTTCCGCCTCGTAGCTCGAGATGAGGGATCCTTTCCCTGCTTCGTCGGGAAAGAGTTCCCGGCGTTCCCGTCGCATCTCAAGAGGAGGCCCTCTCAACAGGAACGGCGAGAGGAACTCCAGGGTCGTGCCACCATTCCAAGAGTCCCCCAGATGTCTCAGTCCATTCCAGAGGAACCTCTTTTCCCTTCACCGGCTCGTCTTTCACGCCGAGGATCGACTCACACCAAGGTGGCACGTGGCACAGCCCTGTGGGAAAGCCTCGTGGGAAAGCCTCGAGGGACAGCCTCGAGGGAAAGCCACAGATCCCTTGGTCCACGTGACAGGAAGCGTGACACTACTGCTGCAGCTCGGGAGGAAAGCGCACGTGCATGCCCCCACTCGAGACGAGGCCTGACTCCCCTGGGGAGACTCAGAAGCACCCCAAGATCCATGGCAACACTGGAGAGGAATCCTCAGGTTCCGGCCCCGACTCCACACAAGGACTGAGGCCCCGGCATGGACGGGAGAGGAATCCCGAGAGGTCCCCTAGTAACTCGCATGGGGTCTGGCCTTTCCTGAGGCCACCAGAGCGTGTCCCTGAGGTCCCCGTCGTAACTCGAGAAGACCTGCCGCAACTCGAGAAAATCCAGGAGGTTCTCCCCTCCAGGCGAGATGAGGCCCATTTCCGCTGAGGCGTCTCGAGGCTGATCACACCTCACCTCTGGAACTTCGAAAGGGTCCTTCACACCCTTGGTCCAAATCAAGAAGTTCCCCGACCTAGCCGTCTCCACTCGAGAGGAATCACGAGGGTCCCGCCCACATCCAGAGGGGCCCCGTTTCCGCCTCGTAGCTCGAGATGACGGATCCTTTCCATGCTTCGTCGGGAAAGAGTTCCCGGCGTTCCCGTCGCATCTCAAGAGGAGGCCCTCTCAACAGGAACGGCGAGAGGAACTCCAGGGTCGTGCCACCATTCCAAGAGTCCCCCAGATGTCTCAGTCTATTCCAGAGGAACCTCTTTTCCCTTCACCGGCTCGTCTTTCACGCCGAGGATCGACTCACACCAAGGTGGCACGTGGCACAGCCCTGTGGGAAAGCCTCGTGGGAAAGCCTCGAGGGACAGCCTCGAGGGAAAGCCACAGATCCCTTGATCCACGTGACAGGAAGCGTGACACTACTGCTGCAGCTCGGGAGGAAAGCGCACGTGCATGCCCCCACTCGAGACGAGGCGAGACTCAGAAGCACCCCAAGATCCATGGCAACACTGGAGAGGAATCCTCAGGTTCCGGCCCCGACTCCACACAAGGACTGAGGCCCCGGCATGGACGGGAGAGGAATCCCGAGAGGTCCCCTAGTAACTCGCATGGGGTCTGGCCTTTCCTGAGGCCACCAGAGCGGGTCCCTGAGGTCCCCGTCGTAACTCGAGAAGACCTGCCGCAACTCGAGAAAATCCAGGAGGTTCTCCCCTCCAGGCGAGATGAGGCCCATTTCCGCTGAGGCGTCTCGAGGCTGATCACACCTCACCTCTGGAACTTCGAAAGGGTCCTTCACACCCTTGGTGCAAATCAAGAAGTTCCCCGACCTAGCCGTCTCCACTCGAGAGGAATCACGAGGGTCCCGCCCACATCCAGAGGAGCCCCGTTTCCGCCTCGTAGCTCGAGATGAGGGATCCTTTCCCTGCTTCGTCGGGAAAGAGTTCCCGGCGTTCCCGTCGCATCTCAAGAGGAGGCCCTCTCAACAGGAACGGCGAGAGGAACTCCAGGGTCGTGCCACCATTCCAAGAGTCCCCCAGATGTCTCAGTCCATTCCAGAGGAACCTCTTTTCCCTTCACCGGCTCGTCTTTCACGCCGAGGATCGACTCACACCAAGGTGGCACGTGGCACAGCCCTGTGGGAAAGCCTCGTGGGAAAGCCTCGAGGGACAGCCTCGAGGGAAAGCCACAGATCCCTTGATCCACGTGACAGGAAGCGTGACACTACTGCTGCAGCTCGGGAGGAAAGCGCACGTGCATGCCCCCACTCGAGACGAGGCCTGACTCCCCTGGGGAGACTCAGAAGCACCCCAAGATCCATGGCAACACTGGAGAGGAATCCTCAGGTTCCGGCCCCGACTCCACACAAGGACTGAGGCCCCGGCATGGACGGGAGAGGAATCCCGAGAGGTCCCCTAGCAACTCACATGGGGACTGGCCTTTCCTGAGGCCACCAGAGCGGGTCCCTGAGGTCCCCGTCGTAACTCGAGAAGACCTGCCGCAACTCGAGAAAATCCAGGAGGTTCTCCCCTCCAGGCGAGATGAGGCCCATTTCCGCTGAGGCGTCTCGAGGCTGATCACACCTCACCTCTGGAACTTCGAAAGGGTCCTTCACACCCTTGGTGCAAATCAAGAAGTTCCCCGACCTAGCCGTCTCCACTCGAGAGGAATCACGAGGGTCCCGCCCACATCCAGAGGAGCCCCGTTTCCGCCTCGTAGCTCGAGATGAGGGATCCTTTCCCTGCTTCGTCGGGAAAGAGTTCCCGGCGTTCCCGTCGCATCTCAAGAGGAGGCCCTCTCAACAGGAACGGCGAGAGGAACTCCAGGGTCGTGCCACCATTCCAAGAGTCCCCCAGATGTCTCAGTCCATTCCAGAGGAACCTCTTTTCCCTTCACCGGCTCGTCTTTCACGCCGAGGATCGACTCACACCAAGGTGGCACGTGGCACAGCCCTGTGGGAAAGCCTCGTGGGAAAGCCTCGAGGGACAGCCTCGAGGGAAAGCCACAGATCCCTTGATCCACGTGACAGGAAGCGTGACACTACTGCTGCAGCTCGGGAGGAAAGCGCACGTGCATGCCCCCACTCGAGACGAGGCCTGACTCCCCTGGGGAGACTCAGAAGCACCCCAAGATCCATGGCAACACTGGAGAGGAATCCTCAGGTTCCGGCCCCGACTCCACACAAGGACTGAGGCCCCGGCATGGACGGGAGAGGAATCCCGAGAGGTCCCCTAGGAACTCGCATGGGGTCTGGCCTTTCCTGAGGCCACCAGAGCGGGTCCCTGAGGTCCCCGTCGTAACTCGAGAAGACCTGCCGCAACTCGAGAAAATCCAGGAGGTTCTCCCCTCCAGGCGAGATGAGGCCCATTTCCGCTGAGGCGTCTCGAGGCTGATCACACCTCACCTCTGGAACTTCGAAAGGGTCCTTCACACCCTTGGTCCAAATCAAGAAGTTCCCCGACCTAGCCGTCTCCACTCGAGAGGAATCACGAGGGTCCCGCCCACATCCAGAGGAGCCCCGTTTCCGCCTCGTAGCTCGAGATGAGGGATCCTTTCCCTGCTTCGTCGGGAAAGAGTTCCCGGCGTTCCCGTCGCATCTCAAGAGGAGGCCCTCTCAACAGGAACGGCGAGAGGAACTCCAGGGTCGTGCCACCATTCCAAGAGTCCCCCAGATGTCTCAGTCCATTCCAGAGGAACCTCTTTTCCCTTCACCGGCTCGTCTTTCACGCCGAGGATCGACTCACACCAAGGTGGCACGTGGCACAGCCCTGTGGGAAAGCCTCGTGGGAAAGCCTCGAGGGACAGCCTCGAGGGAAAGCCACAGATCCCTTGATCCACGTGACAGGAAGCGTGACACTACTGCTGCAGCTCGGGAGGAAAGCGCACGTGCATGCCCCCACTCGAGACGAGGCGAGACTCAGAAGCACCCCAAGATCCATGGCAACACTGGAGAGGAATCCTCAGGTTCCGGCCCCGACTCCACACAAGGACTGAGGCCCCGGCATGGACGGGAGAGGAATCCCGAGAGGTCCCCTAGCAACTCGCATGGGGACTGGCCTTTCCTCAGGCCACCAGAGCGGGTCCCTGAGGTCCCCGTCGTAACTCGAGAAGACCTGCCGCAACTCGAGAAAATCCAGGAGGTTCTCCCCTCCAGGCGAGATGAGGCCCATTTCCGCTGAGGCGTCTCGAGGCTGATCACACCTCACCTGTGGAACTTCGAAAGGGTCCTTCACACCCTTGGTGCAAATCAAGAAGTTCGCCGACCTAGCCGTCTCCACTCGAGAGGAATCACGAGGGTCCCGCCCACATCCAGAGGAGGCCCGTTTTTGCCTCGTAGCTTGAGATGAGGAATCCTTTCCCTGCTTCGTCGGGAAAGAGTTCCCGGCGTTCCCGTCGCATCTCAAGAGGAGGCCCTCTCAACAGGAACGGCGAGAGGAACTCCAGGGTCGTGCCACCATTCCAAGAGTCCCCCAGATGTCTCAGTCCATTCCAGAGGAACCTCTTTTCCCTTCACCGGCTCGTCTTTCACGCCGAGGATCGACTCACACCAAGGTGGCACGTGGCACAGCCCTGTGGGAAAGCCTCGTGGGAAAGCCTCGGGGGACAGCCTCGAGGGAAAGCCACAGATCCCTTGATCCACGTGACAGGAAGCGTGACACTACTGCTGCAGCTCGGGAGGAAAGCGCACGTGCATGCCCCCACTCGAGACGAGGCCTGACTCCCCTGGGGAGACTCAGAAGCACCCCAAGATCCATGGCAACACTGGAGAGGAATCCTCAGGTTCCGGCCCCGACTCCACACAAGGACTGAGGCCCCGGCATGGACGGGAGAGGAATCCCGAGAGGTCCCCTAGTAACTCGCATGGGGTCTGGCCTTTCCTGAGGCCACCAGAGCGGGTCCCTGAGGTCCCCGTCGTAACTCGAGAAGACCTGCCGCAACTCGAGAAAATCCAGGAGGTTCTCCCCTCCAGGCGAGATGAGGCCCATTTCCGCTGAGGCGTCTCGAGGCTGATCACACCTCACCTCTGGAACTTCGAAAGGGTCCTTCACACCCTTGGTCCAAATCAAGAAGTTCCCCGACCTAGCCGTCTCCACTCGAGAGGAATCACGAGGGTCCCGCCCACATCCAGAGGAGCCCCGTTTCCGCCTCGTAGCTCGAGATGAGGGATCCTTTCCCTGCTTCGTCGGGAAAGAGTTCCCGGCGTTCCCGTCGCATCTCAAGAGGAGGCCCTCTCAACAGGAACGGCGAGAGGAACTCCAGGGTCGTGCCACCATTCCAAGAGTCCCCCAGATGTCTCAGTCCATTCCAGAGGAACCTCTTTTCCCTTCACCGGCTCGTCTTTCACGCCGAGGATCGACTCACACCAAGGTGGCACGTGGCACAGCCCTGTGGGAAAGCCTCGTGGGAAAGCCTCGAGGGACAGCCTCGAGGGAAAGCCACAGATCCCTTGATCCACGTGACAGGAAGCGTGACACTACTGCTGCAGCTCGGGAGGAAAGCGCACGTGCATGCCCCCACTCGAGACGAGGCGAGACTCAGAAGCACCCCAAGATCCATGGCAACACTGGAGAGGAATCCTCAGGTTCCGGCCCCGACTCCACACAAGGACTGAGGCCCCGGCATGGACGGGAGAGGAATCCCGAGAGGTCCCCTAGTAACTCGCATGGGGTCTGGCCTTTCCTGAGGCCACCAGAGCGGGTCCCTGAGGTCCCCGTCGTAACTCGAGAAGACCTGCCGCAACTCGAGAAAATCCAGGAGGTTCTCCCCTCCAGGCGAGATGAGGCCCATTTCCGCTGAGGCGTCTCGAGGCTGATCACACCTCACCTCTGGAACTTCGAAAGGGTCCTTCACACCCTTGGTGCAAATCAAGAAGTTCCCCGACCTAGCCGTCTCCACTCGAGAGGAATCACGAGGGTCCCGCCCACATCCAGAGGAGCCCCGTTTCCGCCTCGTAGCTCGAGATGAGGGATCCTTTCCCTGCTTCGTTGGGAAAGAGTTCCCGGCGTTCCCGTCGCATCTCAAGAGGAGGCCCTCTCAACAGGAACGGCGAGAGGAACTCCAGGGTCGTGCCACCATTCCAAGAGTCCCCCAGATGTCTCAGTCCATTCCAGAGGAACTTCTTTTCCCTTCACCGGCTCGTCTTTCACGCCGAGGATCGACTCACACCAAGGTGGCACGTGGCACAGCCCTGTGGGAAAGCCTCGTGGGAAAGCCTCGGGGGACAGCCTCGAGGGAAAGCCACAGATCCCTTGATCCACGTGACAGGAAGCGTGACACTACTGCTGCAGCTCGGGAGGAAAGCGCACGTGCATGCCCCCACTCGAGACGAGGCCTGACTCCCCTGGGGAGACTCAGAAGCACCCCAAGATCCATGGCAACACTGGAGAGGAATCCTCAGGTTCCAGCCCCGACTCCACACAAGGACTGAGGCCCCGGCATGGACGGGAGAGGAATCCCGAGAGGTCCCCTAGTAACTCGCATGGGGTCTGGCCTTTCCTGAGGCCACCAGAGCGGGTCCCTGAGGTCCCCGTCGTAACTCGAGAAGACCTGCCGCAACTCGAGAAAATCCAGGAGGTTCTCCCCTCCAGGCGAGATGAGGCCCATTTCCGCTGAGGCGTCTCGAGGCTGATCACACCTCACCTCTGGAACTTCGAAAGGGTCCTTCACACCCTTGGTCCAAATCAAGAAGTTCCCCGACTTAGCCGTCTCCACTCGAGAGGAATCACGAGGGTCCCGCCCACATCCAGAGGAGCCCCGTTTCCGCCTCGTAGCTCGAGATGAGGGATCCTTTCCCTGCTTCGTCGGGAAAGAGTTCCCGGCGTTCCCGTCGCATCTCAAGAGGAGGCCCTCTCAACAGGAACGGCGAGAGGAACTCCAGGGTCGTGCCACCATTCCAAGAGTCCCCCAGATGTCTCAGTCCATTCCAGAGGAACCTCTTTTCCCTTCACCGGCTCGTCTTTCACGCCGAGGATCGACTCACACCAAGGTGGCACGTGGCACAGCCCTGTGGGAAAGCCTCGTGGGAAAGCCTTGAGGGACAGCCTCGAGGGAAAGCCACAGATCCCTTGATCCACGTGACAGGAAGCGTGACACTACTGCTGCAGCTCGGGAGGAAAGCGCACGTGCATGCCCCCACTCGAGACGAGGCGAGACTCAGAAGCACCCCAAGATCCATGGCAACACTGGAGAGGAATCCTCAGGTTCCGGCCCCGACTCCACACAAGGACTGAGGCCCCGGCATGGACGGGAGAGGAATCCCGAGAGGTCCCCTAGTAACTCGCATGGGGTCTGGCCTTTCCTGAGGCCACCAGAGCGGGTCCCTGAGGTCCCCGTCGTAACTCGAGAAGACCTGCCGCAACTCGAGAAAATCCAGGAGGTTCTCCCCTCCAGGCGAGATGAGGCCCATTTCCGCTGAGGCGTCTCGAGGCTGATCACACCTCACCTGTGGAACTTCGAAAGGGTCCTTCACACCCTTGGTGCAAATCAAGAAGTTCGCCGACCTAGCCGTCTCCACTCGAGAGGAATCACGAGGGTCCCGCCCACATCCAGAGGAGGCCCGTTTTTGCCTCGTAGCTTGAGATGAGGAATCCTTTCCCTGCTTCGTCGGGAAAGAGTTCCCGGCGTTCCCGTCGCATCTCAAGAGGAGGCCCTCTCAACAGGAACGGCGAGAGGAACTCCAGGGTCGTGCCACCATTCCAAGAGTCCCCCAGATGTCTCAGTCCATTCCAGAGGAACCTCTTTTCCCTTCACCGGCTCGTCTTTCACGCCGAGGATCGACTCACACCAAGGTGGCACGTGGCACAGCCCTGTGGGAAAGCCTCGTGGGAAAGCCTCGGGGGACAGCCTCGAGGGAAAGCCACAGATCCCTTGATCCACGTGACAGGAAGCGTGACACTACTGCTGCAGCTCGGGAGGAAAGCGCACGTGCATGCCCCCACTCGAGACGAGGCCTGACTCCCCTGGGGAGACTCAGAAGCACCCCAAGATCCATGGCAACACTGGAGAGCAATCCTCAGGTTCCAGCCCCGACTCCACACAAGGACTGAGGCCCCGGCATGGACGGGAGAGGAATCCCGAGAGGTCCCCTAGTAACTCGCATGGGGTCTGGCCTTTCCTGAGGCCACCAGAGCGGGTCCCTGAGGTCCCCGTCGTAACTCGAGAAGACCTGCCGCAACTCGAGAAAATCCAGGAGGTTCTCCCCTCCAGGCGAGATGAGGCCCATTTCCGCTGAGGCGTCTCGAGGCTGATCACACCTCACCTCTGGAACTTCGAAAGGGTCCTTCACACCCTTGGTCCAAATCAAGAAGTTCCCCGACTTAGCCGTCTCCACTCGAGAGGAATCACGAGGGTCCCGCCCACATCCAGAGGAGCCCCGTTTCCGCCTCGTAGCTCGAGATGAGGGATCCTTTCCCTGCTTCGTCGGGAAAGAGTTCCCGGCGTTCCCGTCGCATCTCAAGAGGAGGCCCTCTCAACAGGAACGGCGAGAGGAACTCCAGGGTCGTGCCACCATTCCAAGAGTCCCCCAGATGTCTCAGTCCATTCCAGAGGAACCTCTTTTCCCTTCACCGGCTCGTCTTTCACGCCGAGGATCGACTCACACCAAGGTGGCACGTGGCACAGCCCTGTGGGAAAGCCTCGTGGGAAAGCCTCGAGGGACAGCCTCGAGGGAAAGCCACAGATCCCTTGATCCACGTGACAGGAAGCGTGACACTACTGCTGCAGCTCGGGAGGAAAGCGCACGTGCATGCCCCCACTCGAGACGAGGCGAGACTCAGAAGCACCCCAAGATCCATGGCAACACTGGAGAGGAATCCTCAGGTTCCGGCCCCGACTCCACACAAGGACTGAGGCCCCGGCATGGACGGGAGAGGAATCCCGAGAGGTCCCCTAGCAACTCGCATGGGGACTGGCCTTTCCTGAGGCCACCAGAGCGGGTCCCTGAGGTCCCCGTCGTAACTCGAGAAGAACTGCCGCAACTCGAGAAAATCCAGGAGGTTCTCCCCTCCAGGCGAGATGAGGCCCATTTCCGCTGAGGCGTCTCGAGGCTGATCACACCTCACCTGTGGAACTTCGAAAGGGTCCTTCACACCCTTGGTGCAAATCAAGAAGTTCGCCGACCTAGCCGTCTCCACTCGAGAGGAATCACGAGGGTCCCGCCCACATCCAGAGGAGGCCCGTTTTTGCCTCGTAGCTTGAGATGAGGAATCCTTTCCCTGCTTCGTCGGGAAAGAGTTCCCGGCGTTCCCGTCGCATCTCAAGAGGAGGCCCTCTCAACAGGAACGGCGAGAGGAACTCCAGGGTCGTGCCACCATTCCAAGAGTCCCCCAGATGTCTCAGTCCATTCCAGAGGAACCTCTTTCCCTTCACCGGCTCGTCTTTCACGCCGAGGATCGACTCACACCAAGGTGGCACGTGGCACAGCCCTGTGGGAAAGCCTCGTGGGAAAGCCTCGGGGGACAGCCTCGAGGGAAAGCCACAGATCCCTTGATCCACGTGACAGGAAGCGTGACACTACTGCTGCAGCTCGGGAGGAAAGCGCACGTGCATGCCCCCACTCGAGACGAGGCCTGACTCCCCTGGGGAGACTCAGAAGCACCCCAAGATCCATGGCAACACTGGAGAGGAATCCTCAGGTTCCGGCCCCGACTCCACACAAGGACCTAGGACCCGGCATGGACGGGAGAGGAATCCCGAGAGGTCCCCTAGTAACTCGCATGGGGTCTGGCCTTTCCTGAGGACACCAGAGCGGGTCCCTGAGGTCCCCGTCGTAACTCGAGAAGACCTGCCGCCACTCGAGAAAATCCAGGAGGTTCTCCCCTCCAGGCGAGATGAGGCCCATTTCCGCTGAGGCATCTCGAGGCTGATCACACCTCACCTCTGGAACTTCGAAAGGGTCCTTCACACCCTTGGTGCAAATCAAGAAGTTCCCCGACCTAGCCGTCTCCACTCGAGAGGAATCACGAGGGTCCCGCCCACATCCAGAGGAGCCCCGTTTCCGCCTCGTAGCTCGAGATGAGGGATCCTTTCCCTGTTTCGTCGGGAAAGAGTTCCCGGCGTTCCCGTCGCATCTCAAGAGGAGGCCCTCTCAACAGGAACGGCGAGAGGAACTCCAGGGTCGTGCCACCATTCCAAGAGTCCCCCAGATGTCTCAGTCCATTCCAGAGGAACCTCTTTTCCCTTCACCGGCTCGTCTTTCACGCCGAGGATCGACTCACACCAAGGTGGCACGTGGCACAGCCCTGTGGGAAAGCCTCGTGGGAAAGCCTCGGGGGACAGCCTCGAGGGAAAGCCACAGATCCCTTGATCCACGTGACAGGAAGCGTGACACTACTGCTGCAGCTCGGGAGGAAAGCGCACGTGCATGCCCCCACTCGAGATGAGGCCTGACTCCCCTGGGGAGACTCAGAAGCACCCCAAGATCCATGGCAACACTGGAGAGGAATCCTCAGGTTCCGGCCCCGACTCCACACAAGGACTGAGGCCCCGGCATGGACGGGAGAGGAATCCCGAGAGGTCCCCTAGTAACTCGCATGGGGTCTGGCCTTTCCTGAGGCCACCAGAGCGGGTCCCTGAGGTCCCCGTCGTAACTCGAGAAGACCTGCCGCAACTCGAGAAAATCCAGGAGGTTCTCCCCTCCAGGCGAGATGAGGCCCATTTCCTCTGAGGCGTCTCGAGGCTGATCACACCTCACCTCTGGAACTTCGAAAGGGTCCTTCACACCCTTGGTGCAAATCAAGAAGTTCCCCGACCTAGCCGTCTCCACTCGAGAGGAATCACGAGGGTCCCGCCCACATCCAGAGGAGCCCCGTTTCCGCCTCGTAGCTCGAGATGAGGGATCCTTTCCCTGCTTCGTCGGGAAAGAGTTCCCGGCGTTCCCGTCGCATCTCAAGAGGAGGCCCTCTCAACAGGAACGGCGAGAGGAACTCCAGGGTCGTGCCACCATTCCAAGAGTCCCCCAGATGTCTCAGTCCATTCCAGAGGAACCTCTTTTCCCTTCACCGGCTCGTCTTTCACGCCGAGGATCGACTCACACCAAGGTGGCACGTGGCACAGCCCTGTGGGAAAGCCTCGTGGGAAAGCCTCGAGGGACAGCCTCGAGGGAAAGCCACAGATCCCTTGATCCACGTGACAGGAAGCGTGACACTACTGCTGCAGCTCGGGAGGAAAGCGCACGTGCATGCCCCCACTCGAGACGAGGCCTGACTCCCCTGGGGAGACTCAGAAGCACCCCAAGATCCATGGCAACACTGGAGAGCAATCCTCAGGTTCCGGCCCCGACTCCACACAAGGACTGAGGCCCCGGCATGGACGGGAGAGGAATCCCGAGAGGTCCCCTAGCAACTCGCATGGGGACTGGCCTTTCCTGAGGCCACCAGAGCGGGTCCCTGAGGTCCCCGTCGTAACTCGAGAAGACCTGCCGCAACCCGAGAAAATCCAGGATGTTCTCCCCTCCAGGCGAGATGAGGCCCATTTCCGCTGAGGCGTCTCGAGGCTGAACACACCTCACCTCTGGAACTTCGAAAGGGTCCTTCACACCCTTGGTGCAAATCAAGAAGTTCCCCGACATACCCGTCTCCACTCGAGAGGAATCATGAGGGTCCCGCCCACATCCAGAGGAGCCCCGTTTCCGCCTCGTAGCTCGAGATGACGGATCCTTTCCATGCTTCATCGGGAAAGAGTTCCCGGCGTTCCCGTCGCATCTCAAGAGGAGGCCCTCTCAACAGGAACGGCGAGAGGAACTCCAGGGTCGTGCCACCATTCCAAGAGTCCCCCAGATGTCTCAGTCCATTCCAGAGGAACCTCTTTTCCCTTCACCGGCTCGTCTTTCACGCCGAGGATCGACTCACACCAAGGTGGCACGTGGCACAGCCCTGTGGGAAAGCCTCGTGGGAAAGCCTCGAGGGACAGCCTCGAGGGAAAGCCACAGATCCCTTGATCCACGTGACAGGAAGCGTGACACTACTGCTGCAGCTCGGGAGGAAAGCGCACGTGCATGCCCCCACTCGGGACGAGGCCTGACTCCCCTGGGGAGACTCAGAAGCACCCCAAGATCCATGGCAACACTGGAGAGGAATCCTCAGGTTCCGTCCCCGACTCCACACAAGGACTGAGGCCCCGGCATGGACGGGAGAGGAATCCCGAGAGGTCCCCTAGCAACTCGCATGGGGACTGGCCTTTCCTGAGGCCACCAGAGCGGGTCCCTGAGGTCCCCGTCGTAACTCGAGAAGACCTGCCGCAACCCGAGAAAATCCAGGAGGTTCTCCCCTCCAGGCGAGATGAGGCCCATTTCCGCTGAGGCGTCTCGAGGCTGATCACACCTCACCTCTGGAACTTCGAAAGGGTCCTTCACACCCTTGGTGCAAATCAAGAAGTTCCCCGACATACCCGTCTCCACTCGAGAGGAATCACGAGGGTCCCGCCCACATCCAGAGGAGCCCCGTTTCCGCCTCGTAGCTCGAGATGACGGATCCTTTCCATGCTTCGTCGGGAAAGAGTTCCCGGCGTTCCCGTCGCCTCTCAAGAGGAGGCCCTCTCAACAGGAACGGCGAGAGGAACTCCAGGGTCGTGCCACCATTCCAAGAGTCCCCCAGATGTCTCAGTCCATTCCAGAGGAACCTCTTTTCCCTTCACCGGCTCGTCTTTCACGCCGAGGATCGACTCACACCAAGGTGGCACGTGGCACAGCCCTGTGGAAAGCCTCGTGGGAAAGCCTCGAGGGACAGCCTCGAGGGAAAGCCACAGATCCCTTGATCCACGTGACAGGAAGCGTGACACTACTGCAGCAGCTCGGGAGGAAAGCGCACGTGCATGCCCCAACTCGAGACGAGGCCTGACTCCCCTGGGGAGACTCAGAAGCACCCCAAGATCCATGGCAACACTGGAGAGGAATCCTCAGGTTCCGGCCCCGACTCCACACAAGGACTGAGGCCCCGGCATGGACGGGAGAGGAATCCCGAGAGGTCCCCTAGCAACTCGCATGGGGACTGGCCTTTCCTGAGGCCACCAGAGCGGGTCCCTGAGGTCCCCGTCGTAACTCGAGAAGACCTGCCGCAACTCGAGAAAATCCAGGAGGTTCTCCCCTCCAGGCGAGATGAGGCCCATTTCCGCTGAGGCGTTTCGAGGCTGATCACACCTCACCTCTGGAACTTCGAAAGGGTCCTTCACACCCTTGGTGCAAATCAAGAAGTTCCCCGACATACCCGTCTCCACTCGAGAGGAATCACGAGGGTCCCGCCCACATCCAGAGGAGCCCCGTTTCCGCCTCGTAGCTCGAGATGACGGATCCTTTCCATGCTTCGTCGGGAAAGAGTTCCCGGCGTTCCCGTCGCCTCTCAAGAGGAGGCCCTCTGAACAGGAACGGCGAGAGGAACTCCAGGGTCGTGCCACCATTCCAAGAGTCCCCCAGATGTCTCAGTCCATTCCAGAGGAACCTCTTTTCCCTTCACCGGCTCGTCTTTCACGCCGAGGATCGACTCACACCAAGGTGGCACGTGGCACAGCCCTGTGGGAAAGCCTCGTGGGAAAGCCTCGAGGGACAGCCTCGAGGGAAAGCCACAGATCCCTTGATCCACGTGACAGGAAGCGTGACACTACTGCTGCAGCTCGGGAGGAAAGCGCACGTGCATGCCCCCACTCGAGACGAGGCCTGACTCCCCTGGGGAGACTCAGAAGCACCCCAAGATCCATGGCAACACTGGAGAGGAATCCTCAGGTTCCGGCCCCGACTCCACACAAGGACTGAGGCCCCGGCATGGACGGGAGAGGAATCCCGAGAGGTCCCCTAGCAACTCGCATGGGGACTGGCCTTTCCTGAGGCCACCAGAGCGGGTCCCTGAGGTCCCCGTCGTAACTCGAGAAGACCTGCCGCAACCCGAGAAAATCCAGGAGGTTCTCCCCTCCAGGCGAAATGAGGCCCATTTCCGCTGAGGCGTCTCGAGGCTGATCACACCTCACCTCTGGAACTTCGAAAGGGTCCTTCACACCCTTGGTGCAAATCAAGAAGTTCCCCGACCTAGCCGTCTCCACTCGAGAGGAATCACGAGGGTCCCGCCCACATCCAGAGGAGCCCCGTTTCCGCCTCGTAGCTCGAGATGACGGATCCTTTCCATGCTTCGTCGGGAAAAAGTTCCCGGCGTTCCCGTCGCATCTCAAGAGGAGGCCCTCTCAACAGGAACGGCGAGAGGAACTCCAGGGTCGTGCCACCATTCCAAGAGTCCCCCAGATGTCTCAGTCCATTCCAGAGGAACCTCTTTTCCCTTCACCGGCTCGTCTTTCACGCCGAGGATCGACTCACACCAAGGTGGCACGTGGCACAGCCCTGTGGGAAAGCCTCGTGGGAAAGCCTCGAGGGACAGCCTCGAGGGAAAGCCACAGATCCCTTGATCCACGTGACAGGAAGCGTGACACTACTGCTGCAGCTCGGGAGGAAAGCGCACGTGCATGCCCCCACTCGAGACGAGGCCTGACTCCCCTGGGGAGACTCAGAAGCACCCCAAGATCCATGGCAACACTGGAGAGGAATCCTCAGGTTCCGGCCCCGACTCCACACAAGGACTGAGGCCCCGGCATGGACGGGAGAGGAATCCCGAGAGGTCCCCTAGCAACTCGCATGGGGACTGGCCTTTCCTGAGGCCACCAGAGCGGGTCCCTGAGGTCCCCGTCGTAACTCGAGAAGACCTGCCGCAACCCGAGAAAATCCAGGAGGTTCTCCCCTCCAGGCGAAATGAGGCCCATTTCCGCTGAGGCGTCTCGAGGCTGATCACACCTCACCTCTGGAACTTCGAAAGGGTCCTTCACACCCTTGGTGCAAATCAAGAAGTTCCCCGACCTAGCCGTCTCCACTCGAGAGGAATCACGAGGGTCCCGCCCACATCCAGAGGAGCCCCGTTTCCGCCTCGTAGCTCGAGATGACGGATCCTTTCCATGCTTCGTCGGGAAAGAGTTCCCGGCGTTCCCGTCGCATCTCAAGAGGAGGCCCTCTCAACAGGAACGGCGAGAGGAACTCCAGGGTCGTGCCACCATTCCAAGAGTCCCCCAGATGTCTCAGTCCATTCCAGAGGAACCTCTTTTCCCTTCACCGGCTCGTCTTTCACGCCGAGGATCGACTCACACCAAGGTGGCACGTGGCACAGCCCTGTGGGAAAGCCTCGTGGGAAAGCCTCGAGGGACAGCCTCGAGGGAAAGCCACAGATCCCTTGATCCACGTGACAGGAAGCCTGACACTACTGCTGCAGCTCGGGAGGAAAGCGCACGTGCATGCCCCCACTCGAGACGAGGCCTGACTCCCCTGGGGAGACTCAGAAGCACCCCAAGATCCATGGCAACACTGGAGAGGAATCCTCAGGTTCCGTCCCCGACTCCACACAAGGACTGAGGCCCCGGCATGGACGGGAGAGGAATCCCGAGAGGTCCCCTAGCAACTCGCATGGGGACTGGCCTTTCCTGAGGCCACCAGAGCCGGTCCCTGAGGTCCCCGTCGTAACTCGAGAAGACCTGCCGCAACCCGAGAAAATCCAGGAGGTTCTCCCCTCCAGGCGAGATGAGGCCCATTTCCGCTGAGGCGTCTCGAGGCTGATCACACCTCACCTCTGGAACTTCGAAAGGGTCCTTCACACCCTTGGTGCAAATCAAGAAGTTCCCCGACATACCCGTCTCCACTCGAGAGGAATCACGAGGGTCCCGCCCACATCCAGAGGAGCCCCGTTTCCGCCTCGTAGCTCGAGATGACGGATCCTTTCCATGCTTCGTCGGGAAAGAGTTCCCGGCGTTCCCGTCGCCTCTCAAGAGGAGGCCCTCTCAACAGGAACGGCGAGAGGAACTCCAGGGTCGTGCCACCATTCCAAGAGTCCCCCAGATGTCTCAGTCCATTCCAGAGGAACCTCTTTTCCCTTCACCGGCTCGTCTTTCACGCCGAGGATCGACTCACACCAAGGTGGCACGTGGCACAGCCCTGTGGGAAAGCCTCGTGGGAAAGCCTCGAGGGACAGCCTCGAGGGAAAGCCACAGATCCCTTGATCCACGTGACAGGAAGCGTGACACTACTGCTGCAGCTCGGGAGGAAAGCGCACGTGCATGCCCCCACTCGAGACGAGGCCTGACTCCCCTGGGGAGACTCAGAAGCACCCCAAGATCCATGGCAACACTGGAGAGGAATCCTCAGGTTCCGGCCCCGACTCCACACAAGGACTGAGGCCCCGGCATGGACGGGAGAGGAATCCCGAGAGGTCCCCTAGCAACTCGCATGGGGACTGGCCTTTCCTGAGGCCACCAGAGCGGGTCCCTGAGGTCCCCGTCGTAACTCGAGAAGACCTGCCGCAACCCGAGAAAATCCAGGAGGTTCTCCCCTCCAGGAGAAATGAGGCCCATTTCCGCTGAGGCGTCTCGAGGCTGATCACACCTCACCTCTGGAACTTCGAAAGGGTCCTTCACACCCTTGGTGCAAATCAAGAAGTTCCCCGACCTAGCCGTCTCCACTCGAGAGGAATCACGAGGGTCCCGCCCACATCCAGAGGAGCCCCGTTTCCGCCTCGTAGCTCGAGATGACGGATCCTTTCCATGCTTCGTCGGGAAAGAGTTCCCGGCGTTCCCGTCGCATCTCAAGAGGAGGCCCTCTCAACAGGAACGGCGAGAGGAACTCCAGGGTCGTGCCACCATTCCAAGAGTCCCCCAGATGTCTCAGTCCATTCCAGAGGAACCTCTTTTCCCTTCACCGGCTCGTCTTTCACGCCGAGGATCGACTCACACCAAGGTGGCACGTGGCACAGCCCTGTGGGAAAGCCTCGTGGGAAAGCCTCGAGGGACAGCCTCGAGGGAAAGCCACAGATCCCTTGATCCACGTGACAGGAAGCCTGACACTACTGCTGCAGCTCGGGAGGAAAGCGCACGTGCATGCCCCCACTCGAGACGAGGCCTGACTCCCCTGGGGAGACTCAGAAGCACCCCAAGATCCATGGCAACACTGGAGAGGAATCCTCAGGTTCCGGCCCCGACTCCACACAAGGACTGAGGCCCCGGCATGGACGGGAGAGGAATCCCGAGAGGTCCCCTAGCAACTCGCATGGGGACTGGCCTTTCCTGAGGCCACCAGAGCGGGTCCCTGAGGTCCCCGTCGTAACTCGAGAAGACCTGCCGCAACCCGAGAAAATCCAGGAGGTTCTCCCCTCCAGGCGAGATGAGGCCCATTTCCGCTGAGGCGTCTCGAGGCTGATCACACCTCACCTCTGGAACTTCGAAAGGGTCCTTCACACCCTTGGTGCAAATCAAGAAGTTCCCCGACATACACGTCTCCACTCGAGAGGAATCACGAGGGTCCCGCCCACATCCAGAGGAGCCCCGTTTCCGCCTCGTAGCTCGAGATTACGGATCCTTTCCATGCTTCGTCGGGAAAGAGTTCCCGGCGTTCCCGTCGCCTCTCAAGAGGAGGCCCTCTCAACAGGAACGGCGAGAGGAACTCCAGGGTCGTGCCACCATTCCAAGAGTCCCCCAGATGTCTCAGTCCATTCCAGAGGAACCTCTTTTCCCTTCACCGGCTCGTCTTTCACGCCGAGGATCGACTCACACCAAGGTGGCACGTGGCACAGCCCTGTGGGAAAGCCTCGTGGGAAAGCCTCGAGGGAAAGCCACAGATCCCTTGATCCACGTGACAGGAAGCCTGACACTACTGCTGCAGCTGGGGAGGAAAGCGCACGTGCATGCCCCCACTCGAGACGAGGCCTGACTCCCCTGGGGAGACTCAGAAGCACCCCAAGATCCATGGCAACACTGGAGAGGAATCCTCAGGTTCCGGCCCCGACTCCACACAAGGACTGAGGCCCCGGCATGGACGGGAGAGGAATCCCGAGAGGTCCCCTAGCAACTCGCATGGGGACTGGCCTTTCCTGAGGCCACCAGAGCGGGTCCCTGAGGTCCCCGTCGTAACTCGAGAAGACCTGCCGCAACCCGAGAAAATCCAGGAGGTTCTCCCCTCCAGGCGAGATGAGGCCCATTTCCGCTGAGGCGTCTCGAGGCTGATCACACCTCACCTCTGGAACTTCGAAAGGGTCCTTCACACTCTTGGTGCAAATCAAGAAGTTCCCCGACCTAGCCGTCTCCACTCGAGAGGAATCACGAGGGTCCCGCCCACATCCAGAGGAGCCCCGTTTCCGCCTCGTAGCTCGAGATGACGGATCCTTTCCATGCTTCGTCGGGAAAGAGTTCCCGGCGTTCCCGTCGCATCTCAAGAGGAGGCCCTCTCAACAGGAACGGCGAGAGGAACTCCAGGGTCGTGCCACCATTCCAAGAGTCCCCCAGATGTCTAAGTCCATTCCAGAGGAAACTCTTTTCCCTTCACCGGCTCGTCTTTCGCGCGGAGGATCGACTCTCACCAAGGTGGCACGTGGCACAGCCCTGTGGAAAGCCTCGTGGGAAAGCCTCGAGGGACAGCCTCGAGGGAAAGCCACAGATCCCTTGATCCACGTGACAGGAAGCGTGACACTACTGCTGCAGCTCGGGAGGAAAGCGCACGTGCATGCCCCCACTCGAGACGAGGCCTGACTCCCCTGGGGAGACTCAGAAGCACCCCAAGATCCATGGCAACACTGGAGAGGAATCCTCAGGTTCCGTCCCCGACTCCACACAAGGACTGAGGCCCCGGCATGGACGGGAGAGGAATCCCGAGAGGTCCCCTAGCAACTCGCATGGGGACTGGCCTTTCCTGAGGCCACCAGAGCGGGTCACTGAGGTCCCCGTCGTAACTCGAGAAGACCTGCCGCAACCCGAGAAAATCCAGGAGGTTCTCCCCTCCAGGCGAGATGAGGCCCATTTCCGCTGAGGCGTCTCGAGGCTGATCACACCTCACCTCTGGAACTTCGAAAGGGTCCTTCACACCCTTGGTGCAAATCAAGAATTTCCCCGACATACCCGTCTCCACTCGAGAGGAATCACGAGGGTCGCGCCCACATCCAGAGGAGCCCCGTTTCCGCCTCGTAGCTCGAGATGACGGATCCTTTCCCTGCTTCGTCGGGAAAGAGTTCCCGGCGTTCCCGTCGCATCTCAAGAGGAGGCCCTCTCAACAGGAACGGCGAGAGGAACTCCAGGGTCGTGCCACCATTCCAAGAGTCCCCCAGATGTCTCAGTCCATTCCAGAGGAACCTCTTTTCCCTTCACCGGCTCGTCTTTCACGCCGAGGATCGACTCACACCAAGGTGGCACGTGGCACAGCCCTGTGGGAAAGCCTCGTGGGAAAGCCTCGAGGGACAGCCTCGAGGGAAAGCCACAGATCCCTTGATCCACGTGACAGGAAGCGTGACACTACTGCAGCAGCTCGGGAGGAAAGCGCACGTGCATGCCCCAACTCGAGACGAGGCCTGACTCCCCTGGGGAGACTCAGAAGCACCCCAAGATCCATGGCAACACTGGAGAGGAATCCTCAGGTTCCGGCCCCGACTCCACACAAGGACTGAGGCCCCGGCATGGACGGGAGAGGAATCCCGAGAGGTCCCCTAGCAACTCGCATGGGGACTGGCCTTTCCTGAGGCCACCAGAGCGGGTCCCTGAGGTCCCCGTCGTAACTCGAGAAGACCTGCCGCAACTCGAGAAAATCCAGGAGGTTCTCCCCTCCAGGCGAGATGAGGCCCATTTCCGCTGAGGCGTCTCGAGGCTGATCACACCTCCCCTCTGGAACTTCGAAAGGGTCCTTCACACCCTTGGTGCAAATCAAGAAGTTCCCCGACATACCCGTCTCCACTCGAGAGGAATCACGAGGGTCCCGCCCACATCCAGAGGAGCCCCGTTTCCGCCTCGTAGCTCGAGATGACGGATCCTTTCCATGCTTCGTCGGGAAAGAGTTCCCGGCGTTCCCGTCGCCTCTCAAGAGGAGGCCCTCTGAACAGGAACGGCGAGAGGAACTCCAGGGTCGTGCCACCATTCCAAGAGTCCCCCAGATGTCTCAGTCCATTCCAGAGGAACCTCTTTTCCCTTCACCGGCTCGTCTTTCACGCCGAGGATCGACTCACACCAAGGTGGCACGTGGCACAGCCCTGTGGGAAAGCCTCGTGGGAAAGCCTCGAGGGACAGCCTCGAGGGAAAGCCACAGATCCCTTGATCCACGTGACAGGAAGCGTGACACTACTGCTGCAGCTCGGGAGGAAAGCGCACGTGCATGCCCCCACTCGAGACGAGGCCTGACTCCCCTGGGGAGACTCAGAAGCACCCCAAGATCCATGGCAACACTGGAGAGGAATCCTCAGGTTCCGGCCCCGACTCCACACAAGGACTGAGGCCCCGGCATGGACGGGAGAGGAATCCCGAGAGGTCCCCTAGCAACTCGCATGGGGACTGGCCTTTCCTGAGGCCACCAGAGCGGGTCCCTGAGGTCCCCGTCGTAACTCGAGAAGACCTGCCGCAACCCGAGAAAATCCAGGAGGTTCTCCCCTCCAGGCGAAATGAGGCCCATTTCCGCTGAGACGTCTCGAGGCTGATCACACCTCACCTCTGGAACTTCGAAAGGGTCCTTCACACCCTTGGTGCAAATCAAGAAGTTCCCCGACCTAGCCGTCTCCACTCGAGAGGAATCACGAGGGTCCCGCCCACATCCAGAGGAGCCCCGTTTCCGCCTCGTAGCTCGAGATGACGGATCCTTTCCATGCTTCGTCGGGAAAAAGTTCCCGGCGTTCCCGTCGCATCTCAAGAGGAGGCCCTCTCAACAGGAACGGCGAGAGGAACTCCAGGGTCGTGCCACCATTCCAAGAGTCCCCAAGATGTCTCAGTCCATTCCAGAGGAACCTCTTTTCCCTTCACCGGCTCGTCTTTCACGCCGAGGATCGACTCACACCAAGGTGGCACGTGGCACAGCCCTGTGGGAAAGCCTCGTGGGAAAGCCTCGAGGGACAGCCTCGAGGGAAAGCCACAGATCCCTTGATCCACGTGACAGGAAGCGTGACACTACTGCTGCAGCTCGGGAGGAAAGCGCACGTGCATGCCCCCACTCGAGACGAGGCCTGACTCCCCTGGGGAGACTCAGAAGCACCCCAAGATCCATGGCAACACTGGAGAGGAATCCTCAGGTTCCGGCCCCGACTCCACACAAGGACTGAGGCCCCGGCATGGACGGGAGAGGAATCCCGAGAGGTCCCCTAGCAACTCGCATGGGGACTGGCCTTTCCTGAGGCCACCAGAGCGGGTCCCTGAGGTCCCCGTCGTAACTCGAGAAGACCTGCCGCAACCCGAGAAAATCCAGGAGGTTCTCCCCTCCAGGCGAAATGAGGCCCATTTCCGCTGAGGCGTCTCGAGGCTGATCACACCTCACCTCTGGAACTTCGAAAGGGTCCTTCACACCCTTGGTGCAAATCAAGAAGTTCCCCGACCTAGCCGTCTCCACTCGAGAGGAATCACGAGGGTCCCGCCCACATCCAGAGGAGCCCCGTTTCCGCCTCGTAGCTCGAGATGACGGATCCTTTCCATGCTTCGTCGGGAAAGAGTTCCCGGCGTTCCCGTCGCATCTCAAGAGGAGGCCCTCTCAACAGGAACGGCGAGAGGAACTCCAGGGTCGTGCCACCATTCCAAGAGTCCCCCAGATGTCTCAGTCCATTCCAGAGGAACCTCTTTTCCCTTCACCGGCTCGTCTTTCACGCCGAGGATCGACTCACACCAAGGTGGCACGTGGCACAGCCCTGTGGGAAAGCCTCGTGGGAAAGCCTCGAGGGACAGCCTCGAGGGAAAGCCACAGATCCCTTGATCCACGTGACAGGAAGCCTGACACTACTGCTGCAGCTCGGGAGGAAAGCGCACGTGCATGCCCCCACTCGAGACGAGGCCTGACTCCCCTGGGGAGACTCAGAAGCACCCCAAGATCCATGGCAACACTGGAGAGGAATCCTCAGGTTCCGTCCCCGACTCCACACAAGGACTGAGGCCCCGGCATGGACGGGAGAGGAATCCCGAGAGGTCCCCTAGCAACTCGCATGGGGACTGGCCTTTCCTGAGGCCACCAGAGCCGGTCCCTGAGGTCCCCGTCGTAACTCGAGAAGACCTGCCGCAACCCGAGAAAATCCAGGAGGTTCTCCCCTCCAGGCGAGATGAGGCCCATTTCCGCTGAGGCGTCTCGAGGCTGATCACACCTCACCTCTGGAACTTCGAAAGGGTCCTTCACACCCTTGGTGCAAATCAAGAAGTTCCCCGACATACCCGTCTCCACTCGAGAGGAATCACGAGGGTCCCGCCCACATCCAGAGGAGCCCCGTTTCCGCCTCGTAGCTCGAGATGACGGATCCTTTCCATGCTTCGTCGGGAAAGAGTTCCCGGCGTTCCCGTCGCCTCTCAAGAGGAGGCCCTCTCAACAGGAACGGCGAGAGGAACTCCAGGGTCGTGCCACCATTCCAAGAGTCCCCCAGATGTCTCAGTCCATTCCAGAGGAACCTCTTTTCCCTTCACCGGCTCGTCTTTCACGCCGAGGATCGACTCACACCAAGGTGGCACGTGGCACAGCCCTGTGGGAAAGCCTCGTGGGAAAGCCTCGAGGGACAGCCTCGAGGGAAAGCCACAGATCCCTTGATCCACGTGACAGGAAGCGTGACACTACTGCTGCAGCTCGGGAGGAAAGCGCACGTGCATGCCCCCACTCGAGACGAGGCCTGACTCCCCTGGGGAGACTCAGAAGCACCCCAAGATCCATGGCAACACTGGAGAGGAATCCTCAGGTTCCGGCCCCGACTCCACACAAGGACTGAGGCCCCGGCATGGACGGGAGAGGAATCCCGAGAGGTCCCCTAGCAACTCGCATGGGGACTGGCCTTTCCTGAGGCCACCAGAGCGGGTCCCTGAGGTCCCCGTCGTAACTCGAGAAGACCTGCCGCAACCCGAGAAAATCCAGGAGGTTCTCCCCTCCAGGAGAAATGAGGCCCATTTCCGCTGAGGCGTCTCGAGGCTGATCACACCTCACCTCTGGAACTTCGAAAGGGTCCTTCACACCCTTGGTGCAAATCAAGAAGTTCCCCGACCTAGCCGTCTCCACTCGAGAGGAATCACGAGGGTCCCGCCCACATCCAGAGGAGCCCCGTTTCCGCCTCGTAGCTCGAGATGACGGATCCTTTCCATGCTTCGTCGGGAAAGAGTTCCCGGCGTTCCCGTCGCATCTCAAGAGGAGGCCCTCTCAACAGGAACGGCGAGAGGAACTCCAGGGTCGTGCCACCATTCCAAGAGTCCCCCAGATGTCTCAGTCCATTCCAGAGGAACCTCTTTTCCCTTCACCGGCTCGTCTTTCACGCCGAGGATCGACTCACACCAAGGTGGCACGTGGCACAGCCCTGTGGGAAAGCCTCGTGGGAAAGCCTCGAGGGACAGCCTCGAGGGAAAGCCACAGATCCCTTGATCCACGTGACAGGAAGCCTGACACTACTGCTGCAGCTCGGGAGGAAAGCGCACGTGCATGCCCCCACTCGAGACGAGGCCTGACTCCCCTGGGGAGACTCAGAAGCACCCCAAGATCCATGGCAACACTGGAGAGGAATCCTCAGGTTCCGGCCCCGACTCCACACAAGGACTGAGGCCCCGGCATGGACGGGAGAGGAATCCCGAGAGGTCCCCTAGCAACTCGCATGGGGACTGGCCTTTCCTGAGGCCACCAGAGCGGGTCCCTGAGGTCCCCGTCGTAACTCGAGAAGACCTGCCGCAACCCGAGAAAATCCAGGAGGTTCTCCCCTCCAGGCGAGATGAGGCCCATTTCCGCTGAGGCGTCTCGAGGCTGATCACACCTCACCTCTGGAACTTCGAAAGGGTCCTTCACACCCTTGGTGCAAATCAAGAAGTTCCCCGACATACACGTCTCCACTCGAGAGGAATCACGAGGGTCCCGCCCACATCCAGAGGAGCCCCGTTTCCGCCTCGTAGCTCGAGATTACGGATCCTTTCCATGCTTCGTCGGGAAAGAGTTCCCGGCGTTCCCGTCGCCTCTCAAGAGGAGGCCCTCTCAACAGGAACGGCGAGAGGAACTCCAGGGTCGTGCCACCATTCCAAGAGTCCCCCAGATGTCTCAGTCCATTCCAGAGGAACCTCTTTTCCCTTCACCGGCTCGTCTTTCACGCCGAGGATCGACTCACACCAAGGTGGCACGTGGCACAGCCCTGTGGGAAAGCCTCGTGGGAAAGCCTCGAGGGAAAGCCACAGATCCCTTGATCCACGTGACAGGAAGCCTGACACTACTGCTGCAGCTGGGGAGGAAAGCGCACGTGCATGCCCCCACTCGAGACGAGGCCTGACTCCCCTGGGGAGACTCAGAAGCACCCCAAGATCCATGGCAACACTGGAGAGGAATCCTCAGGTTCCGGCCCCGACTCCACACAAGGACTGAGGCCCCGGCATGGACGGGAGAGGAATCCCGAGAGGTCCCCTAGCAACTCGCATGGGGACTGGCCTTTCCTGAGGCCACCAGAGCGGGTCCCTGAGGTCCCCGTCGTAACTCGAGAAGACCTGCCGCAACCCGAGAAAATCCAGGATGTTCTCCCCTCCAGGCGAGATGAGGCCCATTTCCGCTGAGGCGTCTCGAGGCTGATCACACCTCACCTCTGGAACTTCGAAAGGGTCCTTCACACTCTTGGTGCAAATCAAGAAGTTCCCCGACCTAGCCGTCTCCACTCGAGAGGAATCACGAGGGTCCCGCCCACATCCAGAGGAGCCCCGTTTCCGCCTCGTAGCTCGAGATGACGGATCCTTTCCATGCTTCGTCGGGAAAGAGTTCCCGGCGTTCCCGTCGCATCTCAAGAGGAGGCCCTCTCAACAGGAACGGCGAGAGGAACTCCAGGGTCGTGCCACCATTCCAAGAGTCCCCCAGATGTCTAAGTCCATTCCAGAGGAAACTCTTTTCCCTTCACCGGCTCGTCTTTCGCGCGGAGGATCGACTCTCACCAAGGTGGCACGTGGCACAGCCCTGTGGAAAGCCTCGTGGGAAAGCCTCGAGGGACAGCCTCGAGGGAAAGCCACAGATCCCTTGATCCACGTGACAGGAAGCGTGACACTACTGCTGCAGCTCGGGAGGAAAGCGCACGTGCATGCCCCCACTCGAGACGAGGCCTGACTCCCCTGGGGAGACTCAGAAGCACCCCAAGATCCATGGCAACACTGGAGAGGAATCCTCAGGTTCCGGCCCCGACTCCACACAAGGACTGAGGCCCCGGCATGGACGGGAGAGGAATCCCGAGAGGTCCCCTAGCAACTCGCATGGGGATTGGCCTTTCCTGAGGCCACCAGAGCGGGTCCCTGAGGTCCCCGTCGTAACTCGAGAAGACCTGGCGCAACTCGAGAAAATCCAGGAGGTTCTCCCCTCCAGGCGAGATGAGGCCCATTTCCGCTGAGGCGTCTCGAGGCTGATCACACCTCACCTCTGGAACTTCGAAAGGGTCCTTCACACCCTTGGTGCAAATCAAGAAGTTCCCCGACATACCCGTCTCCACTCGAGAGGAATCACGAGGGTCCCCCCACATCCAGAGGAGACCCGTTTCCGCCTCGTAGCTCGAGATGACGGATCCTTTCCATGCTTCGTCGGGAAAGAGTTCCCGGCGTTCCCGTCGCATCTCAAGAGGAGGCCCTCTCAACAGGAACGGCGAGAGGAACTCCAGGGTCGTGCCACCATTCCAAGAGTCCCCCAGATGTCTCAGTCCATTCCAGAGGAACCTCTTTTCCCTTCACCGGCTCGTCTTTCACGCCGAGGATCGACTCACACCAAGGTGGCACGTGGCACAGCCCTGTGGGAAAGCCTCGTGGGAAAGCCTCGAGGGACAGCCTCGAGGGAAAGCCACAGATCCCTTGATCCACGTGACAGGAAGCGTGACACTACTGCTGCAGCTCGGGAGGAAAGCGCACGTGCATGCCCCCACTCGAGACGAGGCCTGACTCCCCTGGGGAGACTCAGAAGCACCCCAAGATCCATGGCAACACTGGAGAGGAATCCTCAGGTTCCGGCCCCGACTCCACACAAGGACTGAGGCCCCGGCATGGACGGGAGAGGAATCCCGAGAGGTCCCCTAGCAACTCGCATGGGGATTGGCCTTTCCTGAGGCCACCAGAGCGGGTCCCTGAGGTCCCCGTCGTAACTCGAGAAGACCTGGCGCAACTCGAGAAAATCCAGGAGGTTCTCCCCTCCAGGCGAGATGAGGCCCATTTCCGCTGAGGCGTCTCGAGGCTGATCACACCTCACCTCTGGAACTTCGAAAGGGTCCTTCACACCCTTGGTGCAAATCAAGAAGTTCCCCGACATACCCGTCTCCACTCGAGAGGAATCACGAGGGTCCCCCCACATCCAGAGGAGACCCGTTTCCGCCTCGTAGCTCGAGATGACGGATCCTTTCCATGCTTCGTCGGGAAAGAGTTCCCGGCGTTCCCGTCGCATCTCAAGAGGAGGCCCTCTCTCAGGAACGGCGAGAGGAACTCCAGGGTCGTGCCACCATTCCAAGAGTCCCCCAGATGTCTCAGTCCATTCCAGAGGAACCTCTTTTCCCTTCACCGGCTCGTCTTTCACGCCGAGGATCGACTCACACCAAGGTGGCACGTGGCACAGCCCTGTGGGAAAGCCTCGTGGGAAAGCCTCGAGGGACAGCCTCGAGGGAAAGCCACAGATCCCTTGATCCACGTGACAGGAAGCCTGACACTACTGCTGCAGCTGGGGAGGAAAGCGCACGTGCATGCCCCCACTCGAGACGAGGCCTGACTCCCCTGGGGAGACTCAGAAGCACCCCAAGATACATGGCAACACTGGAGAGGAATCCTCAGGTTCCGGCCCCGACTCCACACAAGGACTGAGGCCCCGGCATGGACGGGAGAGGAATCCCGAGAGGTCCCCTAGCAACTCGCATGGGGATTGGCCTTTCCTGAGGCCACCAGTGCGGGTCCCTGAGGTCCCCGTCGTAACTCGAGAAGACCTGGCGCAACTCGAGAAAATCCAGGAGGTTCTCCCCTCCAGGCGAGATGAGGCCCATATCCGCTGAGGCGTCTCGAGGCTGATCACACCTCACCTCTGGAACTTCGAAAGGGTCCTTCACACCCTTGGTGCAAATCAAGAAGTTCCCCGACATACCCGTCTCCACTCGAGAGGAATCACGAGGGTCCCCCCACATCCAGAGGAGCCCCGTTTCCGCCTCGTAGCTCGAGATGACGGATCCTTTCCATGCTTCGTCGGGAAAGAGTTCCCGGCGTTCCCGTCGCATCTCAAGAGGAGGCCCTCTCAACAGGAACGGCGAGAGGAACTCCAGGGTCGTGCCACCATTCCAAGAGTCCCCCAGATGTCTCAGTCCATTCCAGAGGAACCTCTTTTCCCTTCACCGGCTCGTCTTTCACGCCGAGGATCGACTCACACCAAGGTGGCACGTGGCACAGCCCTGTGGGAAAGCCTCGTGGGAAAGCCTCGAGGGACAGCCTCGAGGGAAAGCCACAGATCCCTTGATCCACGTGATAGGAAGCCTGACACTACTGCTGCAGCTCGGGAGGAAAGCGCACGTGCATGCCCCCACTCGAGACGAGGCCTGACTCCCCTGGGGAGACTCAGAAGCACCCCAAGATCCATGGCAACACTGGAGAGGAATCCTCAGGTTCCGGCCCCGACTCCACACAAGGACTGAGGCCCCGGCATGGACGGGAGAGGAATCCCGAGAGGTCCCCTAGCAACTCGCATGGGGACTGGCCTTTCCTGAGGCCACCAGAGTGGGTCCCGGAGGTCCCCGTCGTAACTCGAGAAGACCTGCCGCAACCCGAGAAAATCCAGGATGTTCTCCCCTCCAGGCGAGATGAGGCCCATTTCCGCTGAGGCGTCTCGAGGCTGATCACACCTCACCTCTGGAACTTCGAAAGGGTCCTTCACACTCTTGGTGCAAATCAAGAAGTTCCCCGACCTAGCCGTCTCCACTCGAGAGGAATCACGAGGGTCCCGCCCACATCCAGAGGAGCCCCGTTTCCGCCTCGTAGCTCGAGATGACGGATCCTTTCCATGCTTCGTCGGGAAAGAGTTCCCGGCGTTCCCGTCGCATCTCAAGAGGAGGCCCTCTCAACAGGAACGGCGAGAGGAACTCCAGGGTCGTGCCACCATTCCAAGAGTCCCCCAGATGTCTCAGTCCATTCCAGAGGAAACTCTTTTCCCTTCACCGGCTCGTCTTTCACGCGGAGGATCGACTCTCACCAAGTTGGCACGTGGCACAGCCCTGTGGAAAGCCTCGTGGGAAAGCCTCGAGGGACAGCCTCGAGGGAAAGCCACAGATCCCTTGATCCACGTGACAGGAAGCGTGACACTACTGCTGCAGCTCGGGAGGAAAGCGCACGTGCATGCCCCCACTCGAGACGAGGCCTGACTCCCCTGGGGAGACTCAGAAGCACCCCAAGATCCATGGCAACACTGGAGAGGAATCCTCAGGTTCCGGCCCCGACTCCACACAAGGACTGAGGCCCCGGCATGGACGGGAGAGGAATCCCGAGAGGTCCCCTAGCAACTCGCATGGGGATTGGCCTTTCCTGAGGCCACCAGAGCGGGTCCCTGAGGTCCCCGTCGTAACTCGAGAAGACCTGGCGCAACTCGAGAAAATCCAGGAGGTTCTCCCCTCCAGGCGAGATGAGGCCCATTTCCGCTGAGGCGTCTCGAGGCTGATCACACCTCACCTCTGGAACTTCGAAAGGGTCCTTCACACCCTTGGTGCAAATCAAGAAGTTCCCCGACCTAGGCGTCTCCACTCGAGAGGAATCACGAGGGTCCCCCCACATCCAGAGGAGACCCGTTTCCGCCTCGTAGCTCGAGATGACGGATCCTTTCCATGCTTCGTCGGGAAAGAGTTCCCGGCGTTCCCGTCGCATCTCAAGAGGAGGCCCTCTCAACAGGAACGGCGAGAGGAACTCCAGGGTCGTGCCACCATTCCAAGAGTCCCCCAGATGTCTCAGTCCATTCCAGCGGAACCTCTTTTCCCTTCACCGGCTCGTCTTTCACGCCGAGGATCGACTCACACCAAGGTGGCACGTGGCACAGCCCTGTGGGAAAGCCTCGTGGGAAAGCCTCGAGGGACAGCCTCGAGGGAAAGCCACAGATCCCTTGATCCACGTGACAGGAAGCCTGACACTACTGCTGCAGCTCGGGAGGAAAGCGCACGTGCATGCCCCCACTCGAGACGAGGCCTGACTCCCCTGGGGAGACTCAGAAGCACCCCAAGATCCATGGCAACACTGGAGAGGAATCCTCAGGTTCCGGCCCCGACTCCACACAAGGACTGAGGCCCCGGCATGGACGGGAGAGGAATCCCGAGAGGTCCCCTAGCAACTCGCATGGGGACTGGCCTTTCCTGAGGCCACCAGAGCCGGTCCCTGAGGTCCCCGTCGTAACTCGAGAAGACCTGCCGCAACCCGAGAAAATCCAGGATGTTCTCCCCTCCAGGCGAGATGAGGCCCATTTCCTCTGAGGCGTCTCGAGGCTGATCACACCTCACCTCTGGAACTTCGAAAGGGTCCTTCACACTCTTGGTGCAAATCAAGAAGTTCCCCGACCTAGCCGTCTCCACTCGAGAGGAATCACGAGGGTCCCGCCCACATCCAGAGGAGCCCCGTTTCCGCCTCGTAGCTCGAGATGACGGATCCTTTCCATGCTTCGTCGGGAAAGAGTTCCCGGCGTTCCCGTCGCATCTCAAGAGGAGGCCCTCTCAACAGGAACGGCGAGAGGAACTCCAGGGTCGTGCCACCATTCCAAGAGTCCCCCAGATGTCTCAGTCCATTCCAGAGGAAACTCTTTTCCCTTCACCGGCTCGTCTTTCACGCGGAGGATCGACTCTCACCAAGGTGGCACGTGGCACAGCCCTGTGGAAAGCCTCGTGGGAAAGCCTCGAGGGACAGCCTCGAGGGAAAGCCACAGATCCCTTGATCCACGTGACAGGAAGCGTGACACTACTGCTGCAGCTCGGGAGGAAAGCGCACGTGCATGCCCCCACTCGAGACGAGGCCTGACTCCCCTGGGGAGACTCAGAAGCACCCCAAGATCCATGGCAACACTGGAGAGGAATCCTCAGGTTCCGGCCCCGACTCCACACAAGGACTGAGGCCCCGGCATGGACGGGAGAGGAATCCCGAGAGGTCCCCTAGCAACTCGCATGGGGATTGGCCTTTCCTGAGGCCACCAGAGCGGGTCCCTGAGGTCCCCGTCGTAACTCGAGAAGACCTGGCGCAACTCGAGAAAATCCAGGAGGTTCTCCCCTCCAGGCGAGATGAGGCCCATTTCCGCTGAGGCGTCTCGAGGCTGATCACACCTCACCTCTGGAACTTCGAAAGGGTCCTTCACACCCTTGGTGCAAATCAAGAAGTTCCCCGACATACCCGTCTCCACTCGAGAGGAATCACGAGGGTCCCCCCACATCCAGAGGAGACCCGTTTCCGCTTCGTAGCTCGAGATGACGGATCCTTTCCATGCTTCGTCAGGAAAGAGTTCCCGGCGTTCCCGTCGCATCTCAAGAGGAGGCCCTCTCAACAGGAACGGCGAGAGGAACTCCAGGGTCGTGCCACCATTCCAAGAGTCCCCCAGATGTCTCAGTCCATTCCAGAGGAACCTCTTTTCCCTTCACCGGCTCGTCTTTCACGCCGAGGATCGACTCACACCAAGGTGGCACGTGGCACAGCCCTGTGGGAAAGCCTCGTGGGAAAGCCTCGAGGGACAGCCTCGAGGGAAAGCCACAGATCCCTTGATCCACGTGACAGGAAGCGTGACACTACTGCTGCAGCTCGGGAGGAAAGCGCACGTGCATGCCCCCACTCGAGACGAGGCCTGACTCCCCTGGGGAGACTCAGAAGCACCCCAAGATCCATGGCAACACTGGAGAGGAATCCTCAGTTTCCGGCCCCGACTCCACACAAGGACTGAGGCCCCGGCATGGACGGGAGAGGAATCCCGAGAGGTCCCCTAGCAACTCGCATGGGGATTGGCCTTTCCTGAGGCCACCAGAGCGGGTCCCTGAGGTCCCCGTCGTAACTCGAGAAGACCTGGCGCAACTCGAGAAAATCCAGGAGGTTCTCCCCTCCAGGCGAGATGAGGCCCATTTCCGCTGAGGCGTCTCGAGGCTGATCACACCTCACCTCTGGAACTTCGAAAGGGTCCTTCACACTCTTGGTGCAAATCAAGAAGTTCCCCGACCTAGCCGTCTCCACTCGAGAGGAATCACGAGGGTCCCGCCCATATCCAGAGGATCCCCGCTTCCGCCTCGTAGCTCGAGATGACGGATCCTTTCCATGCTTCGTCGGGAAAGAGTTCCCGGCGTTCCCGTCGCATCTCAAGAGGAGGCCCTCTCAACAGGAACGGCGAGAGGAACTCCAGGGTCGTGCCACCATTCCAAGAGTCCCCCAGATGTCTCAGTCCATTCCAGAGGAAACTCTTTTCCCTTCACCGGCTCGTCTTTCACGCGGAGGATCGACTCTCACCAAGGTGGCACGTGGCACAGCCCTGTGGAAAGCCTCGTGGGAAAGCCTCGAGGGACAGCCTCGAGGGAAAGCCACAGATCCCTTGATCCACGTGACAGGAAGCGTGACACTACTGCTGCAGCTCGGGAGGAAAGCGCACGTGCATGCCCCCACTCGAGACGAGGCCTGACTCCCCTGGGGAGACTCAGAAGCACCCCAAGATCCATGGCAACACTGGAGAGGAATCCTCAGGTTCCGGCCCCGACTCCACACAAGGACTGAGGCCCCGGCATGGACGGGAGAGGAATCCCGAGAGGTCCCCTAGCAACTCGCATGGGGATTGGCCTTTCCTGAGGCCACCAGAGCGGGTCCCTGAGGTCCCCGTCGTAACTCGAGAAGACCTGGCGCAACTCGAGAAAATCCAGGAGGTTCTCCCCTCCAGGCGAGATGAGGCCCATTTCCGCTGAGGCGTCTCGAGGCTGATCACACCTCACCTCTGGAACTTCGAAAGGGTCCTTCACACCCTTGGTGCAAATCAAGAAGTTCCCCGACCTAGCCGTCTCCACTCGAGAGGAATCACGAGGGTCCCCCCACATCCAGAGGAGCCCCGTTTCCGCCTCGTAGCTCGAGATGACGGATCCTTTCCATGCTTCGTCGGGAAAGAGTTCCCGGCATTCCCGTCGCATCTCAAGAGGAGGCCCTCTCAACAGGAACGGCGAGAGGAACTCCAGGGTCGTGCCACCATTCCAAGAGTCCCCCAGATGTCTCAGTCCATTCCAGCGGAACCTCTTTTCCCTTCACCGGCTCGTCTTTCACGCCGAGGATCGACTCACACCAAGGTGGCACGTGGCAGAGCCCTGTGGGAAAGCCTCGTGGGAAAGCCTCGAGGGACAGCCTCGAGGGAAAGCCACAGATCCCTTGATCCACGTGACAGGAAGCCTGACACTACTGCTGCAGCTCGGGAGGAAAGCGCACGTGCATGCCCCCACTCGAGACGAGGCCTGACTCCCCTGGGGAGACTCAGAAGCACCCCAAGATCCATGGCAACACTGGAGAGGAATCCTCAGGTTCCGGCCCCGACTCCACACAAGGACTGAGGCCCCGGCATGGACGGGAGAGGAATCCCGAGAGGTCCCCTAGCAACTCGCATGGGGACTGGCCTTTCCTGAGGCCACCAGAGCGGGTCCCTGAGGTCCCCGTCGTAACTCGAGAAGACCTGGCGCAACTCGAGAAAATCCAGGAGGTTCTCCCCTCCAGGCGAGATGAGGCCCATTTCCGCTGAGGCGTCTCGAGGCTGATCACACCTCACCTCTGGAACTTCGAAAGGGTCCTTCACACCCTTGGTGCAAATCAAGAAGTTCCCCGACATACCCGTCTCCACTCGAGAGGAGTCACGAGGGTCCCCCCACATCCAGAGGAGACCCGTTTCCGCTTCGTAGCTCGAGATGACGGATCCTTTCCATGCTTCGTCAGGAAAGAGTTCCCGGCGTTCCCGTCGCATCTCAAGAGGAGGCCCTCTCAACAGGAACGGCGAGAGGAACTCCAGGGTCGTGCCACCATTCCAAGAGTCCCCCAGATGTCTCAGTCCATTCCAGAGGAACCTCTTTTCCCTTCACCGGCTCGTCTTTCACGCCGAGGATCGACTCACACCAAGGTGGCACGTGGCACAGCCCTGTGGGAAAGCCTCGTGGGAAAGCCTCGAGGGACAGCCTCGAGGGAAAGCCACAGATCCCTTGATCCACGTGACAGGAAGCGTGACACTACTGCTGCAGCTCGGGAGGAAAGCGCACGTGCATGCCCCCACTCGAGACGAGGCCTGACTCCCCTGGGGAGACTCAGAAGCACCCCAAGATCCATGGCAACACTGGAGAGGAATCCTCAGGTTCCGGCCCCGACTCCACACAAGGACTGAGGCCCCGGCATGGACGGGAGAGGAATCCCGAGAGGTCCCCTAGCAACTCGCATGGGGATTGGCCTTTCCTGAGGCCACCAGAGCGGGTCCCTGAGGTCCCCGTCGTAACTCGAGAAGACCTGCCGCAACTCGAGAAAATCCAGGAGGTTCTCCCCTCCAGGCGAGATGAGGCCCATTTCCGCTGAGGCGTCTCGAGGCTGATCACACCTCACCTCTGGAACTTCGAAAGGGTCCTTCACACCCTTGGTGCAAATCAAGAAGTTCCCCGACATACCCGTCTCCACTCGAGAGGAATCACGAGGGTCCCCCCACATCCAGAGGAGACCCGTTTCCGCCTCGTAGCTCGAGATGACGGATCCTTTCCATGCTTCGTCGGGAAAGAGTTCCCGGCGTTCCCGTCGCATCTCAAGAGGAGGCCCTCTCAACAGGAACGGCGAGAGGAACTCCAGGGTCGTGCCACCATTCCAAGAGTCCCCCAGATGTCTCAGTCCATTCCAGAGGAACCTCTTTTCCCTTCACCGGCTCGTCTTTCACGCCGAGGATCGACTCACACCAAGGTGGCACGTGGCACAGCCCTGTGGGAAAGCCTCGTGGGAAAGCCTCGAGGGACAGCCTCGAGGGAAAGCCACAGATCCCTTGATCCACGTGACAGGAAGCCTGACACTACTGCTGCAGCTCGGGAGGAAAGCGCACGTGCATGCCCCCACTCGAGACGAGGCCTGACTCCCCTGGGGAGACTCAGAAGCACCCCAAGATCCATGGCAACACTGGAGAGGAATCCTCAGGTTCCGGCCCCGACTCCACACAAGGACTGAGGCCCCGGCATGGACGGGAGAGGAATCCCGAGAGGTCCCCTAGCAACTCGCATGGGGACTGGCCTTTCCTGAGGCCACCAGAGCGGGTCCCTGAGGTCCCCGTCGTAACTCGAGAAGACCTGGCGCAACTCGAGAAAATCCAGGAGGTTCTCCCCTCCAGGCGAGATGAGGCCCATTTCCGCTGAGGCGTCTCGAGGCTGATCACACCTCACCTCTGGAACTTCGAAAGGGTCCTTCACACCCTTGGTGCAAATCAAGAAGTTCCCCGACATACCCGTCTCCACTCGAGAGGAATCACGAGGGTCCCCCCACATCCAGAGGAGACCCGTTTCCGCTTCGTAGCTCGAGATGACGGATCCTTTCCATGCTTCGTCAGGAAAGAGTTCCCGGCGTTCCCGTCGCATCTCAAGAGGAGGCCCTCTCAACAGGAACGGCGAGAGGAACTCCAGGGTCGTGCCACCATTCCAAGAGTCCCCCAGATGTCTCAGTCCATTCCAGAGGAACCTCTTTTCCCTTCACCGGCTCGTCTTTCACGCCGAGGATCGACTCACACCAAGGTGGCACGTGGCACAGCCCTGTGGGAAAGCCTCGTGGGAAAGCCTCGAGGGACAGCCTCGAGGGAAAGCCACAGATCCCTTGATCCACGTGACAGGAAGCGTGACACTACTGCTGCAGCTCGGGAGGAAAGCGCACGTGCATGCCCCCACTCGAGACGAGGCCTGACTCCCCTGGGGAGACTCAGAAGCACCCCAAGATCCATGGCAACACTGGAGAGGAATCCTCAGGTTCCGGCCCCGACTCCACACAAGGACTGAGGCCCCGGCATGGACGGGAGAGGAATCCCGAGAGGTCCCCTAGCAACTCGCATGGGGATTGGCCTTTCCTGAGGCCACCAGAGCGGGTCCCTGAGGTCCCCGTCGTAACTCGAGAAGACCTGCCGCAACTCGAGAAAATCCAGGAGGTTCTCCCCTCCAGGCGAGATGAGGCCCATTTCCGCTGAGGCGTCTCGAGGCTGATCACACCTCACCTCTGGAACTTCGAAAGGGTCCTTCACACCCTTGGTGCAAATCAAGAAGTTCCCCGACATACCCGTCTCCACTCGAGAGGAATCACGAGGGTCCCCCCACATCCAGAGGAGACCCGTTTCCGCCTCGTAGCTCGAGATGACGGATCCTTTCCATGCTTCGTCGGGAAAGAGTTCCCGGCGTTCCCGTCGCATCTCAAGAGGAGGCCCTCTCAACAGGAACGGCGAGAGGAACTCCAGGGTCGTGCCACCATTCCAAGAGTCCCCCAGATGTCTCAGTCCATTCCAGAGGAACCTCTTTTCCCTTCACCGGCTCATCTTTCACGCCGAGGATCGACTCACACCAAGGTGGCACGTGGCACAGCCCTGTGGGAAAGCCTCGTGGGAAAGCCTCGAGGGACAGCCTCGAGGGAAAGCCACAGATCCCTTGATCCACGTGACAGGAAGCCTGACACTACTGCTGCAGCTGGGGAGGAAAGCGCACGTGCATGCCCCCACTCGAGACGAGGCCTGACTCCCCTGGGGAGACTCAGAAGCACCCCAAGATCCATGGCAACACTGGAGAGGAATCCTCAGGTTCCGGCCCCGACTCCACACAAGGACTGAGGCCCCGGCATGGACGGGAGAGGAATCCCAAGAGGTCCCCTAGCAACTCGCATGGGTATTGGCCTTTCCTGAGGCCACCAGAGCGGGTCCCTGAGGTCCCCGTCGTAACTCGAGAAGACCTGGCGCAACTCGAGAAAATCCAGCAGGTTCTCCCCTCCAGGCGAGATGAGGCCCATTTCCGCTGAGGCGTCTCGAGGCTGATCACACCTCACCTCTGGAACTTCGAAAGGGTCCTTCACACCCTTGGTGCAAATCAAGAAGTTCCCCGACATACCCGTCTCCACTCGAGAGGAATCACGAGGGTCCCCCCACATCCAGAGGAGCCCCGTTTCCGCCTCGTAGCTCGAGATGACGGATCCTTTCCATGCTTCGTCGGGAAAGAGTTCCCGGCGTTCCCGTCGCATCTCAAGAGGAGGCCCTCTCAACAGGAACGGCGAGAGGAACTCCAGGGTCGTGCCACCATTCCAAGAGTCCCCCAGATGTCTCAGTCCATTCCAGAGGAACCTCTTTTCCCTTCACCGGCTCGTCTTTCACGCCGAGGATCGACTCACACCAAGGTGGCACGTGGCACAGCCCTGTGGGAAAGCCTCGTGGGAAAGCCTCGAGGGACAGCCTCGAGGGAAAGCCACAGATCCCTTGATCCACGTGACAGGAAGCCTGACACTACTGCTGCAGCTCGGGAGGAAAGCGCACGTGCATGCCCCCACTCGAGACGAGGCCTGACTCCCCTGGGGAGACTCAGAAGCACCCCAAGATCCATGGCAACACTGGAGAGGAATCCTCAGGTTCCGGCCCCGACTCCACACAAGGACTGAGGCCCCGGCATGGACGGGAGAGGAATCCCGAGAGGTCACCTAGCAACTCGCATGGGGACTGGCCTTTCCTGAGGCCACCAGAGCGGGTCCCTGAGGTCCCCGTCGTAACTCGAGAAGACCTGCCGCAACCCGAGAAAATCCAGGAGGTTCTCCCCTCCAGGCGAGATGAGGCCCATTTCCGCTGAGGCGTCTCGAGGCTGATCACACCTCACCTCTGGAACTTCGAAAGGGTCCTTCACACCCTTGGTGCAAATCAAGAAGTTCCCCGACATACCCGTCTCCACTCGAGAGGAATCACGAGGGTCCCGCCCACATCCAGAGGAGCCCCGTTTCCGCCTCGTAGCTCGAGATGACGGATCCTTTCCATGCTTCGTCGGGAAAGAGTTCCCGGCGTTCCCGTCGCATCTCAAGAGGAGGCCCTCTCAACAGGAACGGCGAGAGGAACTCCAGGGTCGTGCCACCATTCCAAGAGTCCCCCAGATGTCTCAGTCCATTCCAGAGGAACCTCTTTTCCCTTCACCGGCTCGTCTTTCACGCCGAGGATCGACTCACACCAAGGTGGCACGTGGCACAGCCCTGTGGGAAAGCCTCGTGGGAAAGCCTCGAGGGACAGCCTCGAGGGAAAGCCACAGATCCCTTGATCCACGACAGGAAGCGTGACACTACTGCTGCAGCTCGGGAGGAAAGCGCACGTGCATGCCCCCACTCGAGACGAGGCCTGACTCCCCTGGGGAGACTCAGAAGCACCCCAAGATCCATGGCAACACTGGAGAGGAATCCTCAGGTTCCGGCCCCGACTCCACACAAGGACTGAGGCCCCGGCATGGACGGGAGAGGAATCCCGAGAGGTCCCCTAGCAACTCGCATGGGGATTGGCCTTTCCTGAGGCCACCAGAGCGGGTCCCTGAGGTCCCCGTCGTAACTCGAGAAGACCTGGCGCAACTCGAGAAAATCCAGGAGGTTCTCCCCTCCAGGCGAGATGAGGCCCATTTCCGCTGAGGCGTCTCGAGGCTGATCACACCTCACCTCTGGAACTTCGAAAGGGTCCTTCACACCCTTGGTGCAAATCAAGAAGTTCCCCGACATACCCGTCTCCACTCGAGAGGAATCACGAGGGTCCCCCCACATCCAGAGGAGACCCGTTTCCGCTTCGTAGCTCGAGATGACGGATCCTTTCCATGCTTCGTCAGGAAAGAGTTCCCGGCGTTCCCGTCGCATCTCAAGAGGAGGCCCTCTCAACAGGAACGGCGAGAGGAACTCCAGGGTCGTGCCACCATTCCAAGAGTCCCCCAGATGTCTCAGTCCATTCCAGAGGAACCTCTTTTCCCTTCACCGGCTCGTCTTTCACGCCGAGGATCGACTCACACCAAGGTGGCACGTGGCACAGCCCTGTGGGAAAGCCTCGTGGGAAAGCCTCGAGGGACAGCCTCGAGGGAAAGCCACAGATCCCTTGATCCACGTGACAGGAAGCGTGACACTACTGCTGCAGCTCGGGAGGAAAGCGCACGTGCATGCCCCCACTCGAGACGAGGCCTGACTCCCCTGGGGAGACTCAGAAGCACCCCAAGATCCATGGCAACACTGGAGAGGAATCCTCAGGTTCCGGCCCCGACTCCACACAAGGACTGAGGCCCCGGCATGGACGGGAGAGGAATCCCGAGAGGTCCCCTAGCAACTCGCATGGGGATTGGCCTTTCCTGAGGCCACCAGAGCGGGTCCCTGAGGTCCCCGTCGTAACTCGAGAAGACCTGGCGCAACTCGAGAAAATCCAGGAGGTTCTCCCCTCCAGGCGAGATGAGGCCCATTTCCGCTGAGGCGTCTCGAGGCTGATCACACCTCACCTCTGGAACTTCGAAAGGGTCCTTCACATTCTTGGTGCAAATCAAGAAGTTCCCCGACCTAGCCGTCTCCACTCGAGAGGAATCACGAGGGTCCCGCCCACATCCAGAGGAGCCCCGTTTCCGCCTCGTAGCTCGAGATGACGGATCCTTTCCATGCTTCGTCGGGAAAGAGTTCCCGGCGTTCCCGTCGCATCTCAAGAGGAGGCCCTCTCAACAGGAACGGCGAGAGGAACTCCAGGGTCGTGCCACCATTCCAAGAGTCCCCCAGATGTCTGAGTCCATTCCAGAGGAAACTCTTTTCCCTTCACCGGCTCGTCTTTCACGCGGAGGATCGACTCTCACCAAGGTGGCACGTGGCACAGCCCTGTGGAAAGCCTCGTGGGAAAGCCTCGAGGGACAGCCTCGAGGGAAAGCCACAGATCCCTTGATCCACGTGACAGGAAGCGTGACACTACTGCTGCAGCTCGGGAGGAAAGCGCACGTGCATGCCCCCACTCGAGACGAGGCCTGACTCCCCTGGGGAGACTCAGAAGCACCCCAAGATCCATGGCAACACTGGAGAGGAATCCTCAGGTTCCGGCCCCGACTCCACACAAGGACTGAGGCCCCGGCATGGACGGGAGAGGAATCCCGAGAGGTCCCCTAGCAACTCGCATGGGGATTGGCCTTTCCTGAGGCCACCAGAGCGGGTCCCTGAGGTCCCCGTCGTAACTCGAGAAGACCTGGCGCAACTCGAGAAAATCCAGGAGGTTCTCCCCTCCAGGCGAGATGAGGCCCATTTCCGCTGAGGCGTCTCGAGGCTGATCACACCTCACCTCTGGAACTTCGAAAGGGTCCTTCACACCCTTGGTGCAAATCAAGATGTTCCCCGACCTAGCCGTCTCCACTCGAGAGGAATCACGAGGGTCCCCCCACATCCAGAGGAGCCCCGTTTCCGCCTCGTAGCTCGAGATGACGGATCCTTTCCATGCTTCGTCGGGAAAGAGTTCCCGGCGTTCCCGTCGCATCTCAAGAGGAGGCCCTCTCAACAGGAACGGCGAGAGGAACTCCAGGGTCGTGCCACCATTCCAAGAGTCCCCCAGATGTCTCAGTCCATTCCAGCGGAACCTCTTTTCCCTTCACCGGCTCGTCTTTCACGCCGAGGATCGACTCACACCAAGGTGGCACGTGGCACAGCCCTGTGGGAAAGCCTCGTGGGAAAGCCTCGAGGGACAGCCTCGAGGGAAAGCCACAGATCCCTTGATCCACGTGACAGGAAGCCTGACACTACTGCTGCAGCTCGGGAGGAAAGCGCACGTGCATGCCCCCACTCGAGACGAGGCCTGACTCCCCTGGGGAGACTCAGAAGCACCCCAAGATCCATGGCAACACTGGAGAGGAATCCTCAGGTTCCGGCCCCGACTCCACACAAGGACTGAGGCCCCGGCATGGACGGGAGAGGAATCCCGAGAGGTCCCCTAGCAACTCGCATGGGGACTGGCCTTTCCTGAGGCCACCAGAGCGGGTCCCTGAGGTCCCCGTCGTAACTCGAGAAGACCTGCCGCAACCCGAGAAAATCCAGGATGTTCTCCCCTCCAGGCGAGATGAGGCCCATTTCCTCTGAGGCGTCTCGAGGCTGATCACACCTCACCTCTGGAACTTCGAAAGGGTCCTTCACACTCTTGGTGCAAATCAAGAAGTTTCCCGACCTAGCCGTCTCCACTCGAGAGGAATCACGAGGGTCCCGCCCACATCCAGAGGAGCCCCGTTTCCCCCTCGTAGCTCGAGATGACGGATCCTTTCCATGCTTCGTCGGGAAAGAGTTCCCGGCGTTCCCGTCGCATCTCAAGAGGAGGCCCTCTCAACAGGAACGGCGAGAGGAACTCCAGGGTCGTGCCACCATTCCAAGAGTCCCCCAGATGTCTCAGTCCATTCCAGAGGAAACTCTTTTCCCTTCACCGGCTCGTCTTTCACGCGGAGGATCGACTCTCACCAAGGTGGCACGTGGCACAGCCCTGTGGAAAGCCTCGTGGGAAAGCCTCGAGGGACAGCCTCGAGGGAAAGCCACAGATCCCTTGATCCACGTGACAGGAAGCGTGACACTACTGCTGCAGCTCGGGAGGAAAGCGCACGTGCATGCCCCCACTCGAGACGAGGCCTGACTCCCCTGGGGAGACTCAGAAGCACCCCAAGATCCATGGCAACACTGGAGAGGAATCCTCAGGTTCCGGCCCCGACTCCACACAAGGACTGAGGCCCTGACATGGACGGGAGAGGAATCCCGAGAGGTCCCCTAGCAACTCGCATGGGGATTGGCCTTTCCTGAGGCCACCAGAGCGGGTCCCTGAGGTCCCCGTCGTAACTCGAGAAGACCTGGCGCAACTCGAGAAAATCCAGGAGGTTCTCCCCTCCAGGCGAGATGAGGCCCATTTCCGCTGAGGCGTCTCGAGGCTGATCACACCTCACCTCTGGAACTTCGAAAGGGTCCTTCACACCCTTGGTGCAAATCAAGAAGTTCCCCGACATACCCGTCTCCACTCGAGAGGAATCACGAGGGTTCCCCCACATCCAGAGGAGACCCGTTTCCGCTTCGTAGCTCGAGATGACGGATCCTTTCCATGCTTCGTCAGGAAAGAGTTCCCGGCGTTCCCGTCGCATCTCAAGAGGAGGCCCTCTCAACAGGAACGGCGAGAGGAACTCCAGGGTCGTGCCACCATTCCAAGAGTCCCCCAGATGTCTCAGTCCATTCCAGAGGAACCTCTTTTCCCTTCACCGGCTCGTCTTTCACGCCGAGGATCGACTCACACCAAGGTGGCACGTGGCACAGCCCTGTGGGAAAGCCTCGTGGGAAAGCCTCGAGGGACAGCCTCGAGGGAAAGCCACAGATCCCTTGATCCACGTGACAGGAAGCGTGACACTACTGCTGCAGCTCGGGAGGAAAGCGCACGTGCATGCCCCCACTCGAGACGAGGCCTGACTCCCCTGGGGAGACTCAGAAGCACCCCAAGATCCATGGCAACACTGGAGAGGAATCCTCAGGTTCCGGCCCCGACTCCACACAAGGACTGAGGCCCCGGCATGGACGGGAGAGGAATCCCGAGAGGTCCCCTAGCAACTCGCATGGGGACTGGCCTTTCCTGAGGCCACCAGAGCGGGTCCCTGAGGTCCCCGTCGTAACTCGAGAAGACCTGCCGCAACCCGAGAAAATCCAGGAGGTTCTCCCCTCCAGGCGAGATGAGGCCCATTTCCGCTGAGGCGTCTCGAGGCTGATCACACCTCACCTCTGGAACTTCGAAAGGGTCCTTCACACCCTTGGTGCAAATCAAGAAGTTCCCCGACATACCCGTCTCCACTCGAGAGGAATCACGAGGGTCCCCCCATATCCAGAGGAGACCCGTTTCCGCCTCGTAGCTCGAGATGACGGATCCTTTCCATGCTTCGTCGGGAAAGAGTTCCCGGCGTTCCCGTCGCATCTCAAGAGGAGGCCCTCTCAACAGGAACGGCGAGAGGAACTCCAGGGTCGTGCCACCATTCCAAGAGTCCCCCAGATGTCTCAGTCCATTCCAGAGGAACCTCTTTTCCCTTCACCGGCTCGTCTTTCACGCCGAGGATCGACTCACACCAAGGTGGCACGTGGCACAGCCCTGTGGGAAAGCCTCGTGGGAAAGCCTCGAGGGACAGCCTCGAGGGAAAGCCACAGATCCCTTGATCCACGTGACAGGAAGCCTGACACTACTGCTGCAGCTGGGGAGGAAAGCGCACGTGCATGCCCCCACTCGAGACGAGGCCTGACTCCCCTGGGGAGACTCAGAAGCACCCCAAGATCCATGGCAACACTGGAGAGGAATCCTCAGGTTCCGGCCCCGACTCCACACAAGGACTGAGGCCCCGGCATGGACGGGAGAGGAATCCCGAGAGTTCCCCTAGCAACTCGCATGGGGATTGGCCTTTCCTGAGGCCACCAGAGCGGGTCCCTGAGGTCCCCGTCGTAACTCGAGAAGACCTGGCCCAACTCGAGAAAATCCAGGAGGTTCTCCCCTCCAGGCGAGATGAGGCCCATTTCCGCTGAGGCGTCTCGAGGCTGATCACACCTCACCTCTGGAACTTCGAAAGGGTCCTTCACACCCTTGGTGCAAATCAAGAAGTTCCCCGACATACCCGTCTCCACTCGAGAGGAATCACGAGGGTCCCCCCACATCCAGAGGAGCCCCGTTTCCGCCTCGTAGCTCGAGATGACGGATCCTTTCCATGCTTCGTCGGGAAAGAGTTCCCGGAGTTCCCGTCGCATCTCAAGAGGAGGCCCTCTCAACAGGAACGGCGAGAGGAACTCCAGGGTCGTGCCACCATTCCAAGAGTCCCCCAGATGTCTCAGTCCATTCCAGAGGAACCTCTTTTCCCTTCACCGGCTCGTCTTTCACGCCGAGGATCGACTCACACCAAGGTGGCACGTGGCACAGCCCTGTGGGAAAGCCTCGTGGGAAAGCCTCGAGGGACAGCCTCGAGGGAAAGCCACAGATCCCTTGATCCACGTGACAGGAAGCCTGACACTACTGCTGCAGCTCGGGAGGAAAGCGCACGTGCATGCCCCCACTCGAGACGAGGCCTGACTCCCCTGGGGAGACTCAGAAGCACCCCAAGATCCATGGCAACACTGGAGAGGAATCCTCAGGTTCCGGCCCCGACTCCACACAAGGACTGAGGCCCCGGCATGGACGGGAGAGGAATCCCGAGAGGTCCCCTAGCAACTCGCATGGGGACTGGCCTTTCCTGAGGCCACCAGAGCGGGTCCCTGAGGTCCCCGTCGTAACTCGAGAAGACCTGCCGCAACCCGAGAAAATCCAGGAGGTTCTCCCCTCCAGGCGAGATGAGGCCCATTTCCGCTGAGGCGTCTCGAGGCTGATCACACCTCACCTCTGGAACTTCGAAAGGGTCCTTCACACCCTTGGTGCAAATCAAGAAGTTCCCCGACATACCCGTCTCCACTCGAGAGGAATCACGAGGGTCCCCCCACATCCAGAGGAGCCCCGTTTCCGCCTCGTAGCTCGAGATGACGGATCCTTTCCATGCTTCGTCGGGAAAGAGTTCCCGGCGTTCCCGTCGCATCTCAAGAGGAGGCCCTCTCAACAGGAACGGCGAGAGGAACTCCAGGGTCGTGTCACCATTCCAAGAGTCCCCCAGATGTCTCAGTCCATTCCAGAGGAACCTCTTTTCCCTTCACCGGCACGTCTTTCACGCCGAGGATCGACTCACACCAAGGTGGCACGTGGCACAGCCCTGTGGGAAAGCCTCGTGGGAAAGCCTCGAGGGACAGCCTCGAGGGAAAGCCACAGATCCCTTGATCCACGTGACAGGAAGCGTGACACTACTGCTGCAGCTCGGGAGGAAAGCGCACGTGCATGCCCCCACTCGAGACGAGGCCTGACTCCCCTGGGGAGACTCAGAAGCACCCCAAGATCCATGGCAACACTGGAGAGGAATCCTCAGGTTCCGGCCCCGACTCCACACAAGGACTGAGGCCCCGGCATGGACGGGAGAGGAATCCCGAGAGGTCCCCTAGCAACTCGCATGGGGACTGGCCTTTCCTGAGGCCACCAGAGCGGGTCCCTGAGGTCCCCGTCGTAACTCGAGAAGACCTGCCGCAACCCGAGAAAATCCAGGAGGTTCTCCCCTCCAGGCGAGATGAGGCCCATTTCCGCTGAGGCGTCTCGAGGCTGATCACACCTCACCTCTGGAACTTCGAAAGGGTCCTTCACACCCTTGGAGCAAATCAAGAAGTTCGCCGACCTAGCCGTCTCCACTCGAGAGGAATCACGAGGGTCCCGCCCACATCCAGAGGAGGCCCGTTTTTGCCTCGTAGCTTGAGATGAGGGATCCTTTCCCTGCTTCGTCGGGAAAGAGTTCCCGGCGTTCCCGTCGCATCTCAAGAGGAGGCCCTCTCAACAGGAACGGCGAGAGGAACTCCAGGGTCGTGCCACCATTCCAAGAGTCCCCCAGATATCTCAGTCCATTCCAGAGGAACCTCTTTTCCCTTCACCAGCTCGTCTTTCACGCCGAGGATCGACTCACACCAAGGTGGCACGTGGCACAGCCCTGTGGGAAAGCCTGGTGGGAAAGCCTCGAGGGACAGCCTCGAGGGAAAGCCACAGATCCCTTGATCCACGTGACAGGAAGCGTGACACTACAGCTGCAGCTCGGGAGGAAAGTGCACGTGCATGCCCCCACTCGAGACGAGGCCTGACTCCCCTGGGGAGACTCAGAAGCACCCCAAGATCCATGGCAACACTGGAGAGGAATCCTCAGGTTCCGGCCCCGACTCCACACAAGGACTGAGGCCCCGGCATGGACGGGAGAGGAATCCCGAGAGGTCCCCTAGTAACTCGCATGGGGTCTGGCCTTTCCTGAGGCCACCAGAGCGGGTCCCTGAGGTCCCCGTCGTAACTCGAGAAGACCTGCCGCAACTCGAGAAAATCCAGGAGGTTCTCCCCTCCAGGCGAGATGAGGCCCATTTCCGCTGAGGCGTCTCGAGGCTGATCACACCTCACCTCTGGAACTTCGAAAGGGTCCTTCACACCCTTGGTGCAAATCAAGAAGTTCCCTGACCTAGCCGTCTCCACTCGAGAGGAATCACGAGGGACCCGCCCACATCCACAGGAGCCCCGTTTCCGCCTCGTAGCTCGAGATGACGGATCCTTTCCATGCTTCGTCGGGAAAGAGTTCCCGGCGTTCCCGTCGCCTCTCAAGAGGAGGCCCTCTCAACAGGAACGGCGAGAGGAACTCCAGGGTCGTGCCACCATTCCAAGAGTCCCCCAGATGTCTCAGTCCATTCCAGAGGAACCTCTTTTCCCTTCACCGGCTCGTCTTTCACGCCGAGGATCGACTCACACCAAGGTGGCACGTGGCTCAGCCCTGTGGGAAAGCCTCGTGGGAAAGCCTCGAGGGACAGCCTCGAGGGAAAGCCACAGATCCCTTGTTCCACGTGACAGGAAGCGTGACACTACTGCTGCAGCTCGGGAGGAAAGCGCACGTGCATGCCCCCACTCGAGACGAGGCCTGACTCCCCTGGGGAGACTCAGAAGCACCCCAAGATCCATGGCAACACTGGAGAGGAATCCTCAGGTTCCGGCCCCGACTCCACACAAGGACTGAGGCCCCGGCATGGACGGGAGAGGAATCCCGAGAGGTCCCCTAGCAACTCGCATGGGGACTGGCCTTTCCTGAGGCCACCAGAGCGGGTCCCTGAGGTCCCCGTCGCAACTCGAGAAGACCTGCCGCAACCCGAGAAAATCCAGGAGGTTCTCCCCTCCAGGCGAGATGAGGCCCATTTCCGCTGAGGCGTCTCGAGGCTGATCACACCTCACCTCTGGAACTTCGAAAGGGTCCTTCACACCCTTGGTGCAAATCAAGAAGTTCCCCGACATACCCGTCTCCACTCGAGAGGAATCACGAGGGTCCCGCCCACATCCAGAGGAGCCCCGTTTCCGCCTCGTAGCTCGAGATGACGGATCCTTTCCATGCTTCGTCGGGAAAGAGTTCCCGGCGTTCCCGTCGCATCTCAAGAGGAGGCCCTCTCAACAGGAACGGCGAGAGGAACTCCAGGGTCGTGCCACCATTCCAAGAGTCCCCCAGATGTCTCAGTCCATTCCAGAGGAACCTCTTTTCCCTTCACCGGCTCGTCTTTCACGCCGAGGATCGACTCACACCAAGGTGGCACGTGGCACAGCCCTGTGGGAAAGCCTCGTGGGAAAGCCTCGAGGGACAGCCTCGAGGGAAAGCCACAGATCCCTTGATCCACGTGACAGGAAGCGTGACACTACTGCTGCAGCTCGGGAGGAAAGCGCACGTGCATGCCCCCACTCGAGACGAGGCCTGACTCCCCTGGGGAGACTCAGAAGCACCCCAAGATCCATGGCAACACTGGAGAGGAATCCTCAGGTTCCTGCCCCGACTCCACACAAGGACTGAGGCCCCGGCATGGACGGGAGAGGAATCCCGAGAGGTCCCCTAGCAACTCGCATGGGGACTGGACTTTCCTAAGGCCACCAGAGCGGGTCCTTGAGGTCCCCGTCGTAACTCGAGAAGACCTGCCGCAACTCGAGAAAATCCAGGAGGTTCTCCCCTCCAGGCGAGATGAGGCCCATTTCCGCTGAGGCGTCTCGAGGCTGATCACACCTCACCTCTGGAACTTCGAAAGGGTCCTTCACACCCTTGGTGCAAATCAAGAAGTTCCCCGACATACCCGTCTCCACTCGAGAGGAATCACGAGGGTCCCGCCCACATCAAGAGGAGGCCGGTTTCCGCCTCGTAGCTTGAGATGAGGGATCCTTTCCCTGCTTCGTCGGGAAAGAGTTCCCAGCGTTCCCGTCGCATCTCAAGAGGAGGCCCTCTCAACAGGAACGGCGAGAGGAACTGCAGGGTCGTGCCACCATTCCAAGAGTCCCCCAGATGTCTCAGTCCATTCCAGAGGAACCTCTTTTCCCTTCACCGTCTCGTCTTTCACGCCGAGGATCGACTCACACCAAGGTGGCACGTGGCACAGCCCTGTGGGAAAGCCTCGTGGGAAAGCCTCGGGGGACAGCCTCGAGGGAAAGCCACAGATCCCTTGATCCACGTGACAGGAAGCGTGACACTACTGCTGCAGCTCGGGAGGAAAGCGCACGTGCATGCCCCCACTCGAGACGAGGCCTGACTCCCCTGGGGAGACTCAGAAGCACCCCAAGATCCATGGCAACACTGGAGAGGAATCCTCAGGTTCCGGCCCCGACTCCACACAAGGACTGAGGCCCCGGCATGGACGGGAGAGGAATCCCGAGAGGTCCCCTAGCAACTCGCATGGGGACTGGCCTTTCCTGAGGCCACCAGAGCGGGTCCCTGAGGTTCCGGTCGTAACTCGAGAAGACCTGCCGCAACTCGAGAAAATCCAGGAGGTTCTCCCCTCCAGGCGAGATGAGGCCCATTTCCGCTGAGGCGTCTCGAGGCTGATCACACCTCACCTCTGGAACTTCGAAAGGCTCCTTCACACCCTTGGTGCAAATCAAGAAGTTCCCCGACCTAGCCGTCTCCACTCGAGAGGAATCACGAGGGTCCCGCCCACATCCAGAGGAGCCCCGTTTCCGCCTCGTAGCTCGAGATGAGGGATCCTTTCCCTGCTTCGTCGGGAAAGAGTTCCCGGCGTTCCCGTCGCATCTTAAGAGGAGGCCCTCTCAACAGGAACGGCGAGAGGAACTCCAGGGTCGTGCCACCATTCCAAGAGTCCCCCAGATGTCTCAGTCCATTCCAGAGGAACCTCTTTTCCCTTCACCGGCTCGTCTTTCACGCCGAGGATCGACTCACACCAAGGTGGCACGTGGCACAGCCCTGTGGGAAAGCCTCGTGGGAAAGCCTCAAGGGACAGCCTCGAGGGAAAGCCACAGATCCCTTGATCCACGTGACAGGAAGCGTGACACTACTGCTGCAGCTCGGGAGGAAAGCGCACGTGCATGCCCCCACTCGAGACGAGGCCTGACTCCCCTGGGGAGACTCAGAAGCACCCCAAGATCCATGGCAACACTGGAGAGGAATCCTCAGGTTCCGGCCCCGACTCCACACAAGGACTGAGGCCCCGGCATGGACGGGAGAGGAATCCCGAGAGGTCCCCTAGCAACTCGCATGGGGACTGGCCTTTCCTGAGGCCACCAGAGCGGGTCCCTGAGGTCCCCGTCGTAACTCGAGAAGACCTGCCGCAACCCGAGAAAATCCAGGAGTTTCTCCCCTCCAGGCGAGATGAGGCCCATTTCCGCTGAGGCGTCTCGAGGCTGATCACACCTCACCTCTGGAACTTCGAAAGGGTCCTTCACACCCTTGGTGCAAATCAAGAAGTTCCCCGACATACCCGTCTCCACTCGAGAGGAATCACGAGGGTCCCGCCCACATCCAGAGGAGGCCGGTTTCCGCCTCGTAGCTTGAGATGAGGGATCCTTTCCCTGCTTCGTCGGGAAAGAGTTCCCAGCGTTCCCGTCGCATCTCAAGAGGAGGCCCTCTCAACAGGAACGGCGGGAGGAACTCCAGGGTCGTGCCACTATTCCAAGAGTCCCCCAGATGTCTCAGTCCATTCCAGAGGAACCTCTTTTCCCTTCACCGGCTCGTCTTTCACGCCGAGGATCGACTCACACCAAGGTGGCACGTGGCACAGCCCTGTGGGAAAGCCTCGTGGGAAAGCCTCAAGGGACAGCCTCGAGGGAAAGCCACAGATCCCTTGATCCACGTGACAGGAAGCGTGACACTACTGCTGCAGCTCGGGAGGAAAGCGCACGTGCATGCCCCCACTCGAGACGAGGCCTGACTCCCCTGGGGAGACTCAGAAGCACCCCAAGATCCATGGCAACACTGGAGAGGAATCCTCAGGTTCCGGCCCCGACTCCACACAAGGACTGAGGCCCCGGCATGGACGGGAGATGAATCCCGAGAGGTCCCCTAGCAACTCGCATGGGGACTGGCCTTTCCTGAGGCCACCAGAGCGGGTCCCTGAGGTCCCCGTCGTAACTCGAGAAGACCTGCCGCAACCCGAGAAAATCCAGGAGGTTCTCCCCTCCAGGCGAGATGAGGCCCATTTCCGCTGAGGCGTCTCGAGGCTGATCACACCTCACCTCTGGAACTTCGAAAGGGTCCTTCACACCCTTGGTGCAAATCAAGAAGTTCCCCGACATACCCGTCTCCACTCGAGAGGAATCACGAGGGTCCCGCCCACATCCAGAGGAGCCCCGTTTCCGCCTCGTAGCTCGAGATGTCGGATCCTTTCCATGCTTCGTCGGGAAAGAGTTCCCGGCGTTCCCGTCGCATCTCAAGAGGAGGCCCTCTCAACAGGAACGGCGAGAGGAACTCCAGGGTCGTGCCACCATTCCAAGAGTCCCCCAGATGTCTCAGTCCATTCCAGAGGAACCTCTTTTCCCTTCACCGGCTCGTCTTTCACGCCGAGGATCGACTCACACCAAGGTGGCACGTGGCACAGCCCTGTGGGAAAGACTCGTGGGAAAGCCTCGGGGGACAGCCTCGAGGGAAAGCCACAGATCCCTTGATCCACGTGACAGGAAGCGTTACACTACTGCTGCAGCTCGGGAGGAAAGCGCACGTGCATGCCCCCACTTGAGACGAGGCCTGACTCCCCTGGGAAGACTCAGAAGCACCCCAAGATCCATGGCAACACTGGAGAGGATTCCTCAGGTTACGGCCCCGACTCCACACAAGGACTGAGGCCCCGGCATGGACGGGAGAGGAATCCCGAGAGGTCCCCTAGCAACTCGCATGGGGACTGGCCTTTCCTGAGGCCACCAGAGCGGGTCCCTGAGGTCCCCGTCGTAACTCGAGAAGACCTGCCGCAACCCGAGAAAATCCAGGAGGTTCTCCCCTCCAGGCGAGATGAGGCCCATTTCCGCTGAGGCGTCTCGAGGCTGATCACACCTCACCTCTGGAACTTCGAAAGGGTCCTTCACACCCTTGGTGCAAATCAAGAAGTTCCCCGACATACCCGTCTCCACTCGAGAGGAATCACGAGGGTCCCGCCCACATCCAGAGGAGCCCCTTTTCCGCCTCGTAGCTCGAGATGTCGGATCCTTTCCATGCTTCGTCGGGAAAGAATTCCCGGCGTTCCCGTCGCATCTCAAGAGGAGGCCCCCTCAACAGGAACAGCGAGAGGAACTCCAGGGTCGTGCCACCATTCCAAGAGTCCCCCAGATGTCTCAGTCCATTCCAGAGGAACCTCTTTTCCCTTCACCGGCTCGTCTTTCACGCCGAGGATCGACTCACACCAAGGTGGCACGTGGCACAGCCCTGTGGGAAAGCCTCGTGGGAAAGCCTCGAGGGACAGCCTCGAGGGAAAGCCACAGATCCCTTGATCCACGTGACAGGAAGCGTGACACTACTGCTGCAGCTCGGGAGGAAAGCGCACGTGCATGCCCCCACTCGAGACGAGGCCTGACTCCCCTGGGGAGACTCAGAAGCACCCCAAGATCCATGGCAACACTGGAGAGGAATCCTCAGGTTCCAGCCCCGACTCCACACAAGGACTGAGGCCCCGGCATGGACGGGAGAGGAATCCCGAGAGGTCCCCTAGCAACTCGCATGGGGACTGGCCTTTCCTGAAGCCACCAGAGCGGGTCCCTGAGGTCCCCGTCGTAACTCGAGAAGACCTGCCGCAACCCGAGAAAATCCAGGAGGTTCTCCCCTCCAGGCGAGATGAGGCCCATTTCCGCTGAGGCGTCTCGAGGCTGATCACACCTCACCTCTGGAACTTCGAAAGGGTCCTTCACACCCTTGGTGCAAATCAAGAAGTTCCCTGACATACCCGTCTCCACTCGAGAGGTATCACGAGGGTCCCGCCCACATCCAGAGGAGGCCCGTTTTTGCCTCGTAGCTTGAGATGAGGGATCCTTTCCCTGCTTCGTCGGGAAAGAGTTCCCGGCGTTCCCGTCGCATCTCAAGAGGAGGCCCTCTCAACAGGAACGGCGAGAGGAACTCCAGGGTCGTGCCACCATTCCAAGAGTCCCCCAGATGTCACAGTCCATTCCAGAGGAACCTCTTTTCCCTTCACCGGCTCGTCTTTCACGCCGAGGATCGACTCACACCAAGGTGGCACGTGGCACAGCCCTGTGGGAAAGCCTCGTGGGAAAGCCTCGGGGGACAGCCTCGAGGGAAAGCCACAGATCCCTTGATCTACGTGACAGGAAGCGTGACACTACTGCTGCAGCTCGGGAGGAAAGCGCACGTGCATGCCCCCACTCAAGACGAGGCCTGACTCCCCTGGGAAGACTCAGAAGCACCCCAAGATCCATGGCAACACTGGAGAGGATTCCTCAGGTTACGGCCCCGACTCCACACAAGGACTGAGGCCCCGGCATGGACGGGAGAGGAATCCCGAGAGGTCCCCTAGCAACTCGCATGGGGACTGGCCTTTCCTGAGGCCACCAGAGCGGGTCCCTGAGGTCCCCGTCGTAACTCGAGAAGACCTGCCGCAACTCGAGAAAATCCAGGAGGTTCTCCCCTCCAGGCGAGATGAGGCCCATTTCCGCTGAGGCGTTTCGAGGCTGATCACACCTCACCTCTGGAACTTCGAAAGGCTCCTTCACACCCTTGGTGCAAATCAAGAAGTTCCCCGACATACCCGTCTCCACTCCAGAGGAATCACGAGGGTCCCGCCCACATCCAGAGGAGGCCCCTTTCCGCCTCGTAGCTCGAGATGTGGGATCCTTTCCCTGCTTCGTCGGGAAAGAGTTCCCGGCGTTCCCGTCGCATCTCAAGAGGAGGCCCTCTCAACAGGAAAGGCGAGAGGAACTCCAGGCTCGTGTCACCATTCCAAGAGTCCCCCAGATGTCTCAGTCCATTCCAGAGGAACCTCTTTTCCCTTCACCGGCTCGTCTTTCACGCCGAGGATCGACTCACACCAAGGTGGCACGTGGCACAGCCCTGTGGGAAAGCCTCGTGGGAAAGCCTCGAGGGACAGCCTCGAGGGAAAGCCACAGATCCCTTGATCCACGTGACAGGAAGCGTGACCCTACTGCTGCAGCTCGGGAGGAAAGCGCACGTGCATGCCCCCACTCGAGACGAGGCCTGACTCCCCTGGGGAGACTCAGAGGAACCCCAAGATCCATGTCAACACTGGAGAGGAATCCTCAGGTTCCGGCCCCGACTCCACACAAGGTCTTAGGCCCCGGCATCGATGGGAGAGGAATCCCGAGATGGCCCCTAGCAACTCACATGGGGACTGGCCCTTCCGGAGTCCACCAGACCGGGTACCTGAGGTCCCCGTCGTAACTCGAGAAGACCTGCCGCAACTCGAGAAAATCCAGGAGGTTCTCCCCTCCATGGGAGAGGAGGCCCATTTCCGCAGATGTTTCTCGGGGCTAATCACACCTCACCTCTGGAAGGTCGAAAGGGTCATTCACACCCTTGGTGCAAATCAAGAAGTTCCCCGACATACCCGTCTCCACTCGAGAGGAAACACGAGGGTCCCGCCCACATCCAGAGGAGCCCCGTTTCCGCCTCGTAGCTCGAGATGAGGGATCCTTTCCCTGCTTCGTCGGGAAAGAGTTCCCGGCGTTCCCGTCGCATCTCAAGAGGAGGCCCTCTCAACAGGAACGGCGAGAGGAACTCCAGGGTCGTGCCACCATTCCAAGAGTCCCCCAGATGTCTCAGTCCATTCCAGAGGAACCTCTTTTCCCTTCACCGGCTCGTCTTTCACGCCGAGGATCGACTCACACCAAGGTGGCACTTGGCACAGCCCTGTGGGAAAGCCTCGTGGGAAAGCCTCGAAGGAAAGCCTCGAGGGAAAGCCACAGATCCCTTGATCCACGTGACAGGAAGCGTGACCCTACTGCTGCAGCTCGGGAGGGAATTGCACGTGCATGCCCCCACTCGAGACGAGGCTTGACTCCCCTGGGGTGACTCAGAGGCACCCCAAGATCCATGTCAACACTGGAGAGGAATCCTCAGGTTCCGACCCCGACTCCACACAAGGTCTTAGGCCCTGGCATCGACGGGAGAGGAATCCCGAGATGGCCCCTAGCAACTCACATGGGGACTGGCCCTTCCTGAGGCCACCAGAGCGGGTCCCTGAGGTCCCCGTCGTAACTCGAGAAGACCTGCCGCAACTCGAGAAAATCCAGGAGGTTCTCCCCTCCATGCGAGAGGAGTCCCATTTCCGCAGAGGCTCCTCGGGGCTGATCACACCTTACCTCTGGAACTTCGAAAGGGTCCTTCACACCCTGGGTGCAACTCAAGAAGTTCCCCGACATACCCGTCTCCACTCGAGAGGAATCACGAGGGTCCCGCCCACATCCAGAGGAGGCCCGTTTCCGCCTCGTAGCTCGAGATGAGGGATCCTTTCCCTGCTTCGTCGGGAAAGAGTTCCCGGCGTTCCCGTCGCATCTCAAGAGGAGGCCCTCTCAACAGGAACGGCGAGAGGAACTCCAGGGTCGTGCCACCATTCCAAGAGTCCCCCAGATGTCTCAGTCCATTCCAGAGGAACCTCTTTTTCCTTCACCGGCTCGTCTTTCACGCCGAGGATCGACTCACAGCAAGGTGGCACGTGGCACAGCCCTGTGGGAAAGCCTCGTGGGAAAGCCTCGAGGGACAGCCTCGAGGGAAAGCCACAGATCCCTTGATCCACGTGACAGGAAGCGTGACACTACTGCTGCAGCTCGGGAGGAAAGCGCACGTGCATGCCCCCACTCGAGACGAGGCCTGACTCCCCTGGGGAGACTCAGAAGCACCCCAAGATCCATGGTAACACTGGAGAGGAATCCTCAGGTTCTGGCCCCGACTCCACACAAGGACTGAGGCCCCGGCATGGACGGGAGAGGAATCCCGAGAGGTCCCCTAGCAACTCGCATGGGGACTGGCCTTTCCTGAGGCCACCAGAGCGGGTCCCTGAGGTCCCCGTCGTAACTCGAGAAGACCTGCCGCAACTCGAGAAAATCCAGGAGGTTCTCCCCTCCATGCGAGAGGAGTCCCATTTCCGCAGAGGCTCCTCGGGGCTAATCGCACCTTACCTCTGGAACTTCGAAAGGGTCCTTCACACCCTGGGTGCAAATCAAGAAGTTCCCCGACATACCCGTTTCCACTCGAGAGGAAACACGAGGGTCCCGCCCACATCCAGAGGAGCCCCGTTTCCGACTCGTAGCTCGAGGTCAGGGATCCTTTCCCTGCTTCGTCGGGAAAGAATTCCCGGCATTCCCGTCGCATCTCAAGAGGAGGCCCTCTGAACAGGAACGGCGAGAGGAACTCCAGGGTCGTGCCACCATTCCAAGAGTCCCCCAGATGTCTCAGTCCATTCCAGAGGAACCTCTTTTCCCTTCACCGGCTCGTCTTTCACGGCGAGGATCGACTCACACCAAGGTGGCACTTGGCACAGCCCTGTGGGAAAGCCTCGAGGGAAAGCCACAGATCCCGTGATCCACGTGACAGGAAGCGTGACACTACTGCTGCAGCTCGGGAGGAAAGCGCACGTGCATGCCCCCACTCGAGACGAGGCCTGACTCCCCTGGGGAGACTCAGAAGCACCCCAAGATCCATGGCAACACTGGAGAGGAATCCTCAGGTTCCGGCCCCGACTCCACACAAGGACTGAGGCCCTGGCATGGACGGGAGAGGAATCCCGAGAGGTCCCCTAGCAACTCGCATGGGGACTGGCCTTTCCTGAGGCCACCAGAGCGGGTCCCTGAGGTCCCCGTCGTAACTCGAGAAGACCTGCCGCAACCAGAGAAAATCCAGGAGGTTCTCCCCTCCAGGCGAGATGAGGCCCATTTCCGCTGAGGCGTCTCGAGGCTGATCACACCTCACCTCTGGAACTTCGAAAGGGTCCTTCACACCCTTGGTGCAAATCAACAAGTTCCCCGACATACCCGTCTCCACTCGAGAGGAATCACGAGGGTCCCGCCCACATCCAGAGGAGCCCCGTTTCCGCCTCGTAGCTCGAGATGACGGATCCTTTCCATGCTTCGTCGGGAAAGAGTTCCCGGCGTTCCCGTCGCATCTCAAGAGGAGGCCCTCTCAACAGGAACGGCGAGAGGAACTCCAGGGTCGTGCCACCATTCCATGAGCCCCCAGATGTCTCAGTCCATTCCAGAGGAACCTCTTTTCCCTTCACCGGCTCGTCTTTCACGCCGAGGATCGACTCACACCAAGGTGGCACGTGGCACAGCCCTGTGGGAAAGCCTCGTGGGAAAGCCTCGAGGGACAGCTTCGAGGGAAAGCCACAGATCCCTTGATCCACGTGACAGGAAGCGTGACACTACTGCTGCAGCTCGGGAGGAAAGCGCACGTGCATGCCCCCACTCGAGACGAGGCCTGACTCCCCTGGGGAGACTCAGAAGCACCCCAAGATCCATGGCAACACTGGAGAGGAATCCTCAGGTTCCGGCCCCGACTCCACACAAGGACTGAGGCCCCGGCATGGACGGGAGAGGAATCCCGAGAGGTCCCCTAGCAACTCGCATGGGGACTGGCCTTTCCTGAGGCCACCAGAGCGTGTGCCTGAGGTCCCCGTCGTAACTCGAGAAGACCTGCCGCAACTCGAGAAAATCCAGGAGGTTCTCCCCTCCAGGCGAGATGAGGCCCATTTCCGCTGAGGCGTCTCGAGGCTGATCACACCTCACCTCTGGAACTTCGAAAGGGTCCTTCACACCCTTGGTGCAAATCAAGAAGTTCCCCGACATACCCGTCTCCACTCGAGAGGAATCACGAGGGTCCCGCCCACATCCAGAGGAGGCCCGTTTCCGCCTCGAAGCTCGAGATGAGGGATCCTTTCCCTGCTTCGTCGGGAAAGAGTTCCCGGCGTTCCCGTCGCATCTCAAGAGGAGGCCCTCTCAACAGGAACGGCGAGAGGAACTCCAGGGTCGTGCCACCATTCCAAGAGTCCCCCAGATGTCTCAGTCCATTCCAGAGGAACCTCTTTTCCCTTCACCGGCTCGTCTTTCACGCCGAGGATCGACTCACACCAAGGTGGCACGTGGCACAGCCCTGTGGGAAAGCCTCGTGGGAAAGCCTCGGGGGACAGCCTAGAGGGAAAGCCACAGATCCCTTGATCCACGTGACAGGAAGCGTGACACTACTGCTGCAGCTCGGGAGGAAAGCGCACGTGCATGCCCCCACTCGAGACGAGGCCTGACTCCCCTGGGGAGACTGAGAAGCACCCCAAGATCCATGGCAACACTGGAGAGGAATCCTCAGGTTCCGGCCCCGACTCCACACAAGGACTGAGGCCCCGGCATGGACGGGAGAGGAATCCCGAGAGGTCCCCTAGCAACTCGCATGGGGACTGGCCTTTCCTGAGGCCACCAGAGCGGGTCCCTGAGGACCCCGTCGTAACTCGAGAAGACCTGCCGCAACTCGAGAAAATCCAGGAGGTTCTCCCCTCCAGGCGAGATGAGGCCCATTTCCGCTGAGGCGTCTCGAGGCTGATCACACCTCATCTCTGGAACTTAGAAAGGGTCCTTCACACCCTTGGTGCAAATCAATAAGTTCCCCGACATACCCGTCTCCACTCGAGAGGAATCAGGAGAGTCCCGCCCACATCCAGAGGAGGCCCGTTTCCGCCTCGTAGCTCGAGATGAGGGATCCTTTCCCTGCTTCGTCGGGAAAGAGTTCCCGGCGTTCCCGTCGCATCTCAAGAGGAGGCCCTCTCAACAGGAACGGCGAGAGGAACTCCAGGGTCGTGCCACCATTCCAAGAGTCCCCCAGATGTCTCAGTCCATTCCAGAGGAACCTCTTTTCCCTTCACCGGCTCGTCTTTCACGCCGAGGATCGACTCACACCAAGGTGGCACTTGGCACAGCCCTGTGGGAAAGCCTCGTGGGAAAGCCTCGAAGGAAAGCCTCGAGGGAAAGCCACAGATCCCTTGATCCACGTGACAGGAAGCGTGACCCTACTGCTGCAGCTCGGGAGGGAATTGCACGTGCATGCCCCCACTCGAGACGAGGCTTGACTCCCCTGGGGTGACTCAGAGGCACCCCAAGATCCATGTCAACACTGGAGAGGAATCCTCAGGTTCCGACCCCGACTCCACACAAGGTCTTAGGCCCTGGCATCGACGGGAGAGGAATCCCGAGATGGCCCCTAGCAACTCACATGGGGACTGGCCCTTCCTGAGGCCACCAGAGCGGGTCCCTGAGGTCCCCGTCGTAACTCGAGAAGACCTGCCGCAACTCGAGAAAATCCAGGAGGTTCTCCCCTCCATGCGAGAGGAGTCCCATTTCCGCAGAGGCTCCTCGGGGCTAATCACACCTTACCTCTGGAACTTCGAAAGGGTCCTTCACACCCTGGGTGCAACTCAAGAAGTTCCCCGACATACCCGTCTCCACTCGAGAGGAATCACGAGGGTCCCGCCCACATCCAGAGGAGGCCCGTTTCCGCCTCGTAGCTCGAGATGAGGGATCCTTTCCCTGCTTCGTCGGGAAAGAGTTCCCGGCGTTCCCGTCGCATCTCAAGAGGAGGCCCTCTCAACAGGAACGGCGAGAGGAACTCCAGGGTCGTGCCACCATTCCAAGAGTCCCCCAGATGTCTCAGTCCATTCCAGAGGAACCTCTTTTTCCTTCACCGGCTCGTCTTTCACGCCGAGGATCGACTCACAGCAAGGTGGCACGTGGCACAGCCCTGTGGGAAAGCCTCGTGGGAAAGCCTCGAGGGACAGCCTCGAGGGAAAGCCACAGATCCCTTGATCCACGTGACAGGAAGCGTGACACTACTGCTGCAGCTCGGGAGGAAAGCGCACGTGCATGCCCCCACTCGAGACGAGGCCTGACTCCCCTGGGGAGACTCAGAAGCACCCCAAGATCCATGGTAACACTGGAGAGGAATCCTCAGGTTCTGGCCCCGACTCCACACAAGGACTGAGGCCCCGGCATGGACGTGAGAGGAATCCCGAGAGGTCCCCTAGCAACTCGCATGGGGACTGGCCTTTCCTGAGGCCACCAGAGCGGGTCCCTGAGGTCCCCGTCGTAACTCGAGAAGACCTGCCGCAACTCGAGAAAATCCAGGAGGTTCTCCCCTCCATGCGAGAGGAGTCCCATTTCCGCAGAGGCTCCTCGGGGCTAATCGCACCTTACCTCTGGAACTTCGAAAGGGTCCTTCACACCCTGGGTGCAACTCAAGAAGTTCCCCGACATACCCGTTTCCACTCGAGAGGAAACACGAGGGTCCCGCCCACATCCAGAGGAGCCCCGTTTCCGACTCGTAGCTCGAGGTCAGGGATCCTTTCCCTGCTTCGTCGGGAAAGAATTCCCGGCATTTCCGTCGCATCTCAAGAGGAGGCCCTCTGAACAGGAACGGCGAGAGGAACTCCAGGGTCGTGCCACCATTCCAAGAGTCCCCCAGATGTCTCAGTCCATTCCAGAGGAACCTCTTTTCCCTTCACCGGCTCGTCTTTCACGGCGAGGATCGACTCACACCAAGGTGGCACTTGGCACAGCCCTGTGGGAAAGCCTCGAGGGAAAGCCACAGATCCCGTGATCCACGTGACAGGAAGCGTGACACTACTGCTGCAGCTCGGGAGGAAAGCGCACGTGCATGCCCCCACTCGAGACGAGGCCTGACTCCCCTGGGGAGACTCAGAAGCACCCCAAGATCCATGGCAACACTGGAGAGGAATCCTCAGGTTCCGGCCCCGACTCCACACAAGGACTGAGGCCCTGGCATGGACGGGAGAGGAATCCCGAGAGGTCCCCTAGCAACTCGCATGGGGACTGGCCTTTCCTGAGGCCACCAGAGCGGGTCCCTGAGGTCCCCGTCGTAACTCGAGAAGACCTGCCGCAACCAGAGAAAATCCAGGAGGTTCTCCCCTCCAGGCGAGATGAGGCCCATTTCCGCTGAGGCGTCTCGAGGCTGATCACACCTCACCTCTGGAACTTCGAAAGGGTCCTTCACACCCTTGGTGCAAATCAACAAGTTCCCCGACATACCCGTCTCCACTCGAGAGGAATCACGAGGGTCCCGCCCACATCCAGAGGAGCCCCGTTTCCGCCTCGTAGCTCGAGATGACGGATCCTTTCCATGCTTCGTCGGGAAAGAGTTCCCGGCGTTCCCGTCGCATCTCAAGAGGAGGCCCTCTCAACAGGAACGGCGAGAGGAACTCCAGGGTCGTGCCACCATTCCATGAGCCCCCAGATGTCTCAGTCCATTCCAGAGGAACCTCTTTTCCCTTCACCGGCTCGTCTTTCACGCCGAAGATCGACTCACACCAAGGTGGCACGTGGCACAGCCCTGTGGGAAAGCCTCGTGGGAAAGCCTCGAGGGACAGCTTCGAGGGAAAGCCACAGATCCCTTGATCCACGTGACAGGAAGCGTGACACTACTGCTGCAGCTCGGGAGGAAAGCGCACGTGCATGCCCCCACTCGAGACGAGGCCTGACTCCCCTGGGGAGACTCAGAAGCACCCCAAGATCCATGGCAACACTGGAGAGGAATCCTCAGGTTCCGGCCCCGACTCCACACAAGGACTGAGGCCCCGGCATGGACGGGAGAGGATTCCCGAGAGGTCCCCTAGCAACTCGCATGGGGACTGGCCTTTCCTGAGGCCACCAGAGCGTGTGCCTGAGGTCCCCGTCGTAACTCGAGAAGACCTGCCGCAACTCGAGAAAATCCAGGAGGTTCTCCCCTCCAGGCGAGATGAGGCCCATTTCCGCTGAGGCGTCTCGAGGCTGATCACACCTCACCTCTGGAACTTCGAAAGGGTCCTTCACACCCTTGGTGCAAATCAAGAAGTTCCCCGACATACCCGTCTCCACTCGAGAGGAATCACGAGGGTCCCGCCCACATCCAGAGGAGGCCCGTTTCCGCCTCGAAGCTCGAGATGAGGGATCCTTTCCCTGCTTCGTCGGGAAAGAGTTCCCGGCGTTCCCGTCGCATCTCAAGAGGAGGCCCTCTCAACAGGAACGGCGAGAGGAACTCCAGGGTCGTGCCACCATTCCAAGAGTCCCCCAGATGTCTCAGTCCATTCCAGAGGAACCTCTTTTCCCTTCACCGGCTCGTCTTTCACGCCGAGGATCGACTCACACCAAGGTGGCACGTGGCACAGCCCTCTGGGAAAGCCTCGTGGGAAAGCCTCGGGGGACAGCCTCGAGGGAAAGCCACAGATCCCTTGATCCACGTGACAGGAAGCGTGACACTACTGCTGCAGCTCGGGAGGAAAGTGCACGTGCATGCCCCCACTCGAGACGAGGCCTGACTCCCCTGGGGAGACTGAGAAGCACCCCAAGATCCATGGCAACACTGGAGAGGAATCCTCAGGTTCCGGCCCCGACTCCACACAAGGACTGAGGCCCCGGCATGGACGGGAGAGGAATCCCGAGAGGTACCCTAGCAACTCGCATGGGGACTGGCCTTTCCTGAGGCCACCAGAGCGGGTCCCTGAGGACCCCGTCGTAACTCGAGAAGACCTGCCGCAACTCGAGAAAATCCAGGAGGTTCTCCCCTCCAGGCGAGATGAGGCCCATTTCCGCTGAGGCGTCTCGAGGCTGATCACACCTCATCTCTGGAACTTAGAAAGGGTCCTTCACACCCTTGGTGCAAATCAATAAGTTCCCCGACATACCCGTCTCCACTCGAGAGGAATCAGGAGAGTCCCGCCCACATACAGAGGAGGCCCGTTTCCCGCCTCGTAGCTCGAGATGAGGGATCCTTTCCCTGCTTCGTCGGGAAAGAGTTCCCGGCGTTCCCGTCGCATCTCAAGAGGAGGCCCTCTCAACAGGAACGGCGAGAGGAACTCCAGGGTCGTGCCACCATTCCAAGAGTCCCCCAGATGTCTCAGTCCATTCCAGAGGAACCTCTTTTCCCTTCACCGGCTCGTCTTTCACGCCGAGGATCGACTCACACCAAGGTGGCACGTGGCACAGCCCTGTGGGAAAGCCTCGTGGGAAAGCCTCGAGGGACAGCCTCGAGGGAAAGCCACAGATCCCTTGATCCACGTGACAGGAAGCGTGATACTACTGCTGCAGCTCGGGAGGAAAGCGCACGTGCATGCCCCCACTCGAGACGAGGCCTGACTCCCCTGGGGAGACTCAGAAGCACCCCAAGATCCATGGCAACACTGGAGAGGAATCCTCAGGTTCTGGCCCCGACTCCACACAAGGACTGAGGCCCCGGCATGGACGGGAGAGGAATCCCGAGAGGTCCCCTAGCAACTCGCATGGGGACTGGCCTTTCCTGAGGCCACCAGAGCGGGTCCCTGAGGTCCCCGTCGTAACTCGAGAAGACCTGCCGCAACTCGAGAAAATCCAGGAGGTTCTCCCCTCCATGCGAGAGGAGTCCCATTTCCGCAGAGGCTCCTCGGGGCTAATCGCACCTTACCTCTGGAACTTCGAAAGGGTCCTTCACACCCTGGGTGCAACTCAAGAAGTTCCCCGACATACCCGTCTACACTCGAGAGGAAACACGAGGGTCCCGCCCACATCCAGAGGAGCCCCGTTTCCGACTCGTAGCTCGAGGTGAGGGATCCTTTCCCTGCTTCGTCGGGAAAGAATTCCCGGCATTCCCGTAGCATCTCAAGAGGAGGCCCTCTGAACAGGAACGGCGAGAGGAACTCCAGGGTCGTGCCACCATTCCAAGAGTCCCCCAGATGTCTCAGTCCATTCCAGAGGAACCTCTTTTCCCTTCACCGGCTCGTCTTTCACGGCGAGGATCGACTCACACCAAGGTGGCACTTGGCACAGCCCTGTGGGAAAGCCTCGAGGGAAAGCCACAGATCCCGTGATCCACGTGACAGGAAGCCTGACCCTACTGCTGCAGCTCGGGAGGGAAGCGCACGTGCATGCCCCCACTCGAGACGAGGCTTGACTCCCCTGGGGAGACTCAGAGGCACCCCAAGATCCATGTCAACACGGGAGAGGAATCCTCAGGTTCCGGCCCCGACTCCACACAAGGTCTTAGGCCCCGGCATCGATGGGAGAGGAATCCCGAGATGGCCCCTAGCAAATCACATGGGGACTGGCCCTTCCGGAGTCCACCAGAGCGGGTCCCTGAGGTCCCCATCGTAACTCGAGAAGACCTGCCGCAACTCGAGAAAATCCAGGAGGTTCTCCCCTCCATGGGAGAGGAGGCCCATTTCCGCAGAGGCTTCTCGGGGCTAATCACACCTCACCTCTGGAAGGTCGAAAGGGTCATTCCCACCCTTGGTGCAACTCAAGAAGTCCCCCGACATACCCATCTCCACTCGAGAGGAAACACGAGGGTCCCGCCCACATCCAGAGGAGCCCCGTTTCCGCCTCGTAGCACGAGGTGACGGATCCTTTCCCTGCTTCGTCGGGAAAGAATTCCCGGCGTTCCCGTCGCATCTCAAGAGGAGGCCCTCTGAACAGGAACTGCGAGAGGAACTCCAGGGTCGTGCCACCATTCCAAGAGTCCCCCAGATGTCTCAGTCCATTCCAGAGGAACCTCTTTTCCCTTCAGCGGCTCGTCTTTCACGCCGAGGATCTACTCACACCAAGGTGGCACTTGGCACAGCCCTGTGGGAAAGCCTCGTGGGAAAGCCTCGAGGGAAAGCCTCGAGGGATAGCCACAGATCCCTTGATCCACGTGACAGGAAGCGTGACCATACTGCTGCAGCTCGGGAGGGAAGCGCACGTGCATGCCCACACTCGAGACGAGGCTTGACTCCCCTGGGGTGACTCAGAGGCACCCCAAGATCCATGTCAACACTGGAGAGGAATCCTCAGGTTCCGGCCCCGACTCCACACAAGGTCTTAGGCCCCGGCATCGACGGGAGAGGAATCCCGAGATGGCCCCTAGCAACTCACATGGGGACTGGCCCTTCCTGAGGCCACCAGAGCGGGTCCCTGAGGTCCCCGTCGTAACTCGAGAAGATCTGCCACAACTCGAGAAAATCCAGGAGGTTCTCCCCTCCATGCGAGAGGAGTCCCATTTCCACAGAGGCTGCTCGGGGCTAATCACACCTTACCTCTGGAACTTCGAAAGGGTCCTTCACACCCTGGGTGCAACTCAAGAATTTCCCCGACATACCCGTCTCCACTCGAGAGGAAACACGAGGGTCCCGCCCACATCCAGAGGAGCCCCGTTTCCGACTCGTAGCTCGAGGTGAGGGATCCTTTCCCTGCTTCTTCGGGAAAGAATTCCCGGCATTCCCGTCGCATCTGAAGAGGAGGCCCTCTGAACAGTAACGGCGAGAGGAACTCCAGGGTCGTGACACCATTCCAAGAGTCCCCCAGATGTCTCAGTCCATTCCAGAGGAACCTCTTTTCCCTTCACCGGCTCGTCTTTCACGGCGAGGATCGACTCACACCAAGGTGGCACGTGGCACAGCCCTGTGGGAAAGCCTCGAGGGAAAGCCACAGATCCCTTCATCCACGTGACAGGAAGCGTGACCCTACTGCTGCAGCTCGAGAGTAAAGCGCACGTGCATGCCCCCACCCGAGAAGAAGCCTGACTCCCCTGGGGAGACTCAGAGGCACCCCAAGATCCATGTCAACACTGGAGAGGAATGCTCAGTTTCTGGCTTCAATTCCACAGAAGGTCTTAAGACCAGGCATCGACTTGGGAGGAATCCCGAGATGGCCCCTAGAAACTCGCATGGGGACTGGCCCTTCCTGAGGCCACCAGAGCAGGTCCCTGAGGTCCCCGTCGTAACTCGAGAAGACCTGCCGCAACTCGAGAATATCCAGGAGGTTCTCCCCTGCAGGCGAGATGAGGCCCATTTCCGCAGAGGCTTCTCGGGGCTAATCACACCTCACCTCTGGAACTTCGAAAGGGTCCTTCACACCCTTGGTGCAAGTCAAGAAGTTCCCCGACATACCCGTCTCCACTCGAGAGGAAACACGAGGGTCCCGCCCACATCCAGAGGAGCCCCGTTTCCGCCTCGTAGCTCGAGGTGACGGATCCTTTCCCTGCTTCGTCGGGAAAGAATTCCCGGCGTTCCCGTCGCATCTCAAGAGGAGGCCCTCTGAACAGGAACGGCGAGAGGAACTCCAGGGTCGTGCCACCATTCCAAGAGTCCCCCAGATGTCTCAGTCCATTCCCGAGGAACCTCTTTTCCCTTCACTGGCTCGACTTTCACGCCGAGGATCGACTCACACCAAGGTGGCACTTGGCACAGCCCTGTGGGAAAGCCTCGAGGGAAAGCCTCGAGGGAAAGCCACAGATCCCTTGATCCACGTGACAGGAAGCGTGACCCTACTGCTGCAGCTCGGGAGTAAAACGCACGTGCATGCCCCCACCCGAGACGAAGCCTGACTCCCCTGGGGAGACTCAGAGGCACCCCAAGATCCATGTCAACACTGGAGAGGAATGCTCAGGTTCCGGCCCCGACTCCACACAAGGCCTTAGGCCCCGGCATCGACGGGAGAGGAATCCCGAGATGGCCCCTAGCAACTCGCATGGGGACTGGCCCTTCCTGAGGCCACCAGCTCGGGTCCCTGAGGTCCACATCGTAACTTGAGAAGACCTGCCGCAACTCGAGAATATCCAGGAGGTTCTCCCCTGCAGACGAGAGGAGGCCCATTTCCGCTGAGGCTTCTCGGGGCTAATCAAACCTCACCTCTGGAACGTCAAAAGGGTCCTTCACACCCTTGGTGCAAGTCAAGAAGTTCCCCGACATACCCGTCTCCACTCGAGTGGAAACACGAGGGTCCCGCCCACATCCAGAGGAGCCCCGTTTCCGCCTCGTAGCTCGAGATGAGGGATCCTTTCCCAGCTTCGTCGGGAAAGAGTTCCCGGCGTTCCCGACGCATCTCAAGAGGAGGCCCTCTCAAGTGGATCGACGAGAGGAACTCCAGGGTCCTGCCACCATTCCAGGAGACTCCCAGATGTCTCAGTCCATTCCAGAGGAACCTCTTTTCCCTTCACCGGCTCGTCTTTCACGCCGAGGATCGACTCACACCAAGATGGCACTTGGCACAGCCCTGTGGGAAAGACTCGTGGAAAAGCCTCGAGGGACAGCCTCGAGGGAAAGCCACAGATCCCTTGATCCACGTCACAGGAAGCGTGACCCTACTGCTGCAGCTCGGGAGGAAAGCGCACGTGCATGCCCCCACTCGAGACGAGGCCTGACTCCCCTGGGGCGACTCAGAAGCACCCCAAGATCCATGGCAACACTGGAGAGGAATCCTCAGGTTCCGGCCCCGACTCCACACAAGGACTGAGGCCCCGGCATGGACGGGAGAGGAATCCCGAGAGGTCCTCTAGCAACTCGCATGGGGACTGGCCCTTCCTGAGGCCACCAGAGCGGGTCCCTGAGGTCCCCGTCGTAACTCGAGAAGACCTGCCGCAACTCGAGAAAATCCAGGAGGTTCTCCCCTCCAGGCGAGAGGAGTCCCATTTCCGCAGAGGCTGCTCGGGGCTAATCACACCTTACCTCTGGAACTTCGAAAGGGTCCTTCACACCCTGGGTGCAACTCAAGAATTTCCCCGACATACCCGTCTCCACTCGAGAGGAAACACGAGGGTCCCGCCCACATCCAGAGGAGCCCCGTTTCCGACTCGTAGCTCGAGGTGAGGGATCCTTTCCCTGCTTCTTCGGGAAAGAATTCCCGGCATTCCCGTCGCATCTGAAGAGGAGGCCCTCTCAACAGGAACGGCGAGAGGAACTCCAGGGTCGTGCCACCATTCCAAGAGTCCCCCAGATGTCTCAGTCCATTCCAGAGGAACCTCTTTTCCCTTCACCGGCTCGCCTTTCTCGCCGAGGATCGACTCACACCAAGGTGGCACGTGGCACAGCCCTGTGGGAAAGCCTCGTGGGAAAGCCTCGAGGGACAGCCTCGAGGGAAAACCACAGATCCCTTGATCCACGTGACAGGAAGCGTGACACTACTGCTGCAGCTCTGGAGGAAAGCGCACGTGCATGCCCCCACTCGAGACGAGGCCTGACTCCCCTGGGGAGACTCAGAAGCACCCCAAGATCCATGGCAACACTGGAGAGGAATCCTCAGGTTCCGGCCCCGACTCCACACAAGGACTGAGGCCCCGGCATGGACGGGAGAGGAATCCCGAGAGGTCCCCTAGCAACTCGCATGGGGACTGGCCTTTCCTGAGGCCACCAGAGCGGGTCCCTGAGGTCCCCGTCGTAACTCGAGAAGACCTGCCGCAACTCGAGAAAATCCAGGAGGTTCTCCCCTCCAGGCGAGATGAGGCCCATTTCCGCTGAGGCGTCTCGAGGCTGATCACACCTCACCTCTGGAACTTCGAAAGGGTCCTTCACACCCTTGGTGCAAATCAAGAAGTTCCCCGACATACCCGTCTCCACTCGAGAGGAATCACGAGAGTCCCGCCCACATCCAGAGGAGCCCCGTTTCCGCCTCGTAGCTCGAGATGAGGGATCCTTTCCCTGCTTCGTCGGGAAAGAGTTCCCGACATTCCCGTCGCATCTCAAGAGGAGGCCCTCTCAACAGGAACGGCGAGAGGAACTCCAGGGTCGTGCCCCCATTCCAAGAGTCCCCCAGATGTCTCAGTCCATTCCAGAGGAACCTCTTTTCCCTTCACCGGCTCGTCTTTCACGCCGAGGATCGACTCACACCAAGGTGGCACGTGGCACAGCCCTGTGGGAAAGCCTCGTGTGAAAGCCTCGAGGGACAGCCTCGAGGGAAAGCCACAGATCCCTTGATCCACGTGACAGGAAGCGTGACACTACTGCTGCAGCACGGGAGGAAAGCGCACGTGCATGCCCCAACTCGAGACGAGGCCTGACTCCCCTGGGGAGACTCAGAAGCACCCCCAAGATCCATGGCAACACTGGAGAGGAATCCTCAGGTTCCGGCCCCGACTCCACACAAGGACTGAGGCCCCGGCATGGACGGGAGAGGAATCCCGAGAGGTCCCCCTAGCATCTCTCATGGGGACTGGCCTTTCCTGAGGCCACCAGAGCGGGTCCCTGAGGTCCCCGTCGTAACTCGAGAAGACCTGCCGCAACTCGAGAAAATCCAGGAGGTTCTCCCCTCCAGGCGAGATGAGGCCCCATTTCCGCTGAGGCGTCTCGAGGCTGATCACACCTCACCTCTGGAACTTCGAAAGGCTCCTTCACACCCTTGGTGCAAATCAAGAAGTTCCCCGACCTAGCCGTCTCCACTCGAGAGGAATCACGAGGGTCCCGCCCACATCCAGAGGAGCCCCGTTTCCGCCTCGTAGCTCGAGATGAGGGATCCTTTCCCTGCTTCGTCGGGAAAGAGTTCCCGGCGTTCCCGTCGCATCTCAAGAGGAGGCCCTCTCAACAGGAACGGCGAGAGGAACTCCAGGGTCGTGCCACCATTCCAAGAGTCCCCCAGATGTCTCAGTCCATTCCAGAGGAACCTCTTTTCCCTTCACCGGCTCGTCTTTCACGCCGAGGTTCGACTCACACCAAGGTGGCACGTGGCACAGCCCTGTGGGAAAGCCTCGTGGGAAAGCCTCGAGGGACAGCCTCGAGGGAAAGCCACAGATCCCTTGATCCACGTGAGAGGAAGTGTGACACTACTACTGCAGCTCGGGAGGAAAGCGCACGTTCATGCCCCCCACTCGAGACGAGGCCTGACTCCCCTGGGGAGACTCAGAAGCACCCCAAGATCCATGGCAACACTGGAGAGGAATCCTCAGGTTTCGGCCCCGACTCCACACAAGGACTGACGCCCCCGGAATGGACGGGAGAGGAATCCCGAGAGGTCCCCTAGCAACTCGCATGGGGACTGGCCTTTCCTGAGGCCACCAGAGCGGGTCCATGAGGACCCCGTCGTAACTCGAGAAGACCTGCCGCAATTTGAGAAAATCCAGGAGGTTCTCCCCTCCAGGCGAGATGAGGCCCATTTCCGCTGAGGCGTCTCGAGGCTGATCACACCTCACCTCTGGAACTTCGAAAGGGTCCTTCACACCCTTGGTGCAAATCAAGAAGTTCCCCGACATACCCGTCTCCACTCGAGAGGAATCACGAGGGTCCCGCCCACATCCAGAGGAGCCCCGTTTCCGCCTCGTAGCTCGAGATGAGGGATCCTTTCCCTGCTTCGTCGGGAAAGAGTTCCCGGCGTTCCCGTCGCATCTCAAGAGGAGGCCCTCTCAACAGGAACGGCGAGAGGAACTCCAGGGTCGTGCCACCATTCCAAGAGTCCCCCAGATGTCTCAGTCCATTCCAGAGGAACCTCTTTTCCCTTCACCGGCTCGTCTTTCACGCCGAGGATCGACTCACACCAAGGTGGCACGTGGCACAGCCCTGTGGGAAAGCCTCGTGGGAAAGCCTCGAGGGACAGCCTCGAGGGAAAGCCACAGATCCCTTGATCCACGTGACAGGAAGCGTGACCCTACTGCTGCAGCTCGGGAGGAAAGCGCACGTGCATGCCCCCACTCGAGACGAGGCCTGACTCCCCTGGGGAGACTCAGAAGCACCCCAAGATCCATGGCAACACTGGAGAGGAATCCTCAGGTTCCGGCGCCGACTGCACACAAGGACTGAGGCCCCGGCATGGATGGGAGAGGAATCCCGAGAGTTCCCCTAGCATCTCTCATGGGGACTGGCCTTTCCTGAGGCCACCAGAGCGGGTCCCTGAGGTCCCCGTCGTAACTCGAGAAGACCTGCCGCAACTCGAGAATATCCAGGAGGTTCGCCCCTCCAGGCGAGATGAGGCCCATTTCCGCTGAGGCGTCCTCGAGGCTGATTACACCTCACCTCTGGAACTTCGAAAGGGTCCTTCACACCCTTGGTGCAAATCAAGAAGTTCCCCGACATACCCGTCTCCACTCGAGAGGAATCACGAGGGTCCCGCCCACATCCAGAGGAGCCCGTTTCCGCCTCGTAGCTCGAGATGAGGGATCCTTTCCCTGCTTCGTCGGGAAAGAGTTCCCGGCGTTCCCGTCGCATCTCAAGAGGAGGCCCTCTCAACAGGAACGGCGAGAGGAACTCCAGGGTCGTGCCACCATTCCAAGAGTCCCCCCAGATGTCTCAGTCCATTCCAGAGGAACCTCTTTTCCCTTCACCGGCTCGTCTTTCACGCCGAGGATCGACTCACACCAAGGTGGCACGTGGCAAAGCCTCGTGGGAAAGCCTCGAGGGACAGCTCGAGGAAAGCCACAGATCCCTGATCCACGTCGACAGGAAGCGTGACACTACTGCTGCAGCTCGGGAGGAAAGCGCAAGTGCATGCCCCCACTCGAGACGAGGCCTGACTCCCCTGGGGAGACTCAGAAGCACCCCAAGATCCATGGCAACACTGGAGAGGAATCCTCAGGTTCGGCCCTGACTCCACACAAGGACTGAGGCCCCGGCATGGACGGAGAGGAATCCCGAGAGGTCCCCTAGCATCTCTCATAGGGACTGGCCTTTCCTGAGGCCACCAGAGCGGGTCCCTGAGGTCCCGTCGTAATTCGAGAAGACCTGCCGCAACTCGAGAAAATCCAGGAGGTTCTCCCTCCAGGCGAGATGAGGCCCATTTCCGCTGAGGCGTCTCGAGGCTGATCACACCTCACCTCTGGAACTTCGAAAGGCTCCTTCACAACCTTGGTGCAAATCAAGAAGTTCCGCCACCAAGCCCGTCTCCACTCGAGAGGAATCACGAGGGTCCCCGCCCACATCCAGAGGAGCCCCGTTTCCGCCTCGTAGCTCGAGATGAGGGATCCTTTCCCTGCTTCGTCGGGAAAGAGTTCCGGCGTTCCGTCGCATCTCAAGAGGAGACCCTCTCAACAGGAACGGCGAGAGGAACTGCCAGGGTCGTGCCACCGTTCCAAGAGTCCCCCAGATGTCTCAGTCCATTCCAGAGGAACCTCTTTTCCCTTCACCGGCTCGTCTTTCACGCCGAGGATCGACTCACACCAAGGTGGCACGTGGCACAGCCCTGTGGGAAAGCCTCGTGGGAAAGCCTCGAGGGACAGCCTCGAGGGAATGCCACAGATCCCTTGATCCACGTGACAGAAAGCGTGACCCTACTGCTGCAGCTCGGAGGAAAGCGCACGTGCATGCCCCCACTCGAGACGAGGCCTGACTCCCCTGGGGAGAACTCAGAAGACCCCAAGATCTATGGCAACACTGGAGCGGAATCCTCAGGTTTCGGCCCCGACTCCACACAAGGACTGAAGCCCCGTCATGGACGGGAGAGGAATCCGAGAGGTCCCCTAGCAACTCGCATGGGGACTGGCCTTTCCTGAGGCCACCAGAGCGGGTCCCTGAGGTTCCCGTCGTAACTCGAGAAGACCTGCCGCAACGCGAGAATATCCAGGTGGTTCTCCCCTCCAGGCGAGATGAGGCCCATTTTCCGCTGAGGCGTCTCGAGGCTGATCACACCTCCCCTCTGGAACTTCGAAAGGGTCCTTCACACCCTTGGTGCAAATCAAGAAGTTCCCAGATATACCCGTCTCCACTTGAGAGGAATCACGAGGGTCCCGCCCACATCCTGAGGAGCCCCGTTTCCGCCTCGTAGCTCGAGATGAGGGATCCTTTCCCTGCTTCGTCGGGAAAGAGTTCCCGGCCTTCCCGTCGCATCTCAAGAAGAGGCCCCTCAACAGGAACGGCGAGAGGAACTGCAGGGTCGTGCCACCATTCCAAGAGTCCCCCAGATGTCTCAGTCCATTCAGAGGAACCTCTTTTCCCTTCACCGGCTCGTCTTTCACGCCGAGGATCTACTCACACCAAGGTGGCACGTGGCACAGCCCTGTGGAAAGCCTCGTGGGAAACCTCGAGGGACAGCCTCGAGGGAAAGCCACAGATCCCTTGATCCACGTGACAGGAATCGTGACACTACTGCTGCAGCTCGGGAGGAAAGCGCACGTGCATGCCCCCACTCGAGACGAGGCCTGACTCCCCTGGGAAACTCAGAAGCACCCCAAGATCCATGGCAACACTGGAGAGGAATCCTCAGGTTCCGGCCCCGACTCCACACAAGGACTGAGGCCCCGGCATGGACGGGAGAGGAATCCCGAGAGGTCCCCTAGCAACTCGCTTGGGGACTGACCTTTCCTGAGGCCACCAGAGCGGGTCCCTGTGGTCCCCGTCGTAACTCGAGAAGACCTGCCGCAACTCGAGAAAATCCAGGAGGTTCTCCCCTCCAGGGAGATGAGGCCCATTCCGCTGAGGCGTCTCGAGGCTGATCACACCTCACCTCTGGAACTTCGAAAGGGTCCTTCACACCCTTGGTGCAAATCAAGAAGTTCCCCGACCAAGCCGTCTCCACTCGAGAGGAATCACGAGGGTCCCGCCCACATCCAGAGGAGCCCCGTTTCCGCCTCGTAGCTCGAGATGAGGGATCCTTTCCCTGCTTCGTCGGGAAAGAGTTCCCGGCGTTTCCCGTCCGATCTCAAGAGGAGGCCTCTCAACAGGAACGGAGAGAGGAACTGCAGGGTCGTGCCACCATTCCAAGAGTCCCCCAGATGTCTCAGTCCATTCCAGAGGAAACTCTTTTCCCTTCACCGGCTCGTCTTTCACGCCGAGGATCGACTCACACCAAGGTGGCACGTGGCACAGCCCTGTGGGAAAGCCTCGTGGGAAAGCCTCGAGGGACAGCCTCGAGGAAAGCCACAGATCCCTTGCCTCGTGACAGGAAGCGTGACACTACTGCTGCAGCTCGGGAGGAAAGCGCACGTGCATGCCCCCACTCGAGACGAGGCCTGACTCCCCTGGGGAGACTCAGAAGCACCCCAGATCCATGGCAACACTGGAGAGGAATCCTCAGGTTCGGCCCCGACTCCACACAAGGACTGAGGCCCCGGCATGGACGGAGAGGAGAATCCGAGAGGTCCCCTAGCAATCTCTCATGGGGACTGGCCTTTCCTGAGGCCACCAGAGCGGGTCCCTGAGGTTCCCCGTCGTAATTCGAGAAGACCTGCCGCAACTCGAGAAAATCCAGGAGGTTCTCCCCTCCAGGCGAGATGAGGCCCATTTCCGCTGAGGCGTCTCGAGCTGATCACACCTCACCTCTGGAACTTCGAAAGGCTCCTTCACAACCTTGGTGCAAATCAAGAAGTTCCCGACCAAGCCGTCTCCACTCGAGAGGAATCACGAGGGTCCCGCCCACATCCAGAGGAGCCCCGTTTCCGCCTCGTAGCTCGAGATGAGGGATCCTTTCCCTGCTTCGTCGGGAAAGAGTTCCCGGCTTCCCGTCGCATCTCAAGAGGAGGACCTCTCAACAGGAACGGCGAGAGGAACTGCAGGGTCGTGCCACCGTTCCAAGAGTCCCCCCAGATGTCTCAGTCCATTCCAGAGGACCTCTTTTCCCTTCACGCGCTCGTCTTTCACGCCGAGGATCGACTCACACCAGGTGGCACGTGGCACAGCCCTGTGGGAAAGCCTCGTGGGAAAGCCTCGAGGGACAGCCTCGAGGGAATGCCACAGATCCCTTGATCCACGTGACAGAAAGCGTGACCCTACTGCTGCAGCTCGGGAGGAAAGCGCACGTGCATGCCCCCACTCGAGACGAGGCCTGACTCCCCTGGGGAGACTCAGAAGCACCCCGAGATCTATGGCAACACTGGAGAGGAATCCTCAGGTTTCGGCCCCGACTCCACACAAGGACTGAAGCCCCGGCATGGACGGGAGAGGAATCCCGAGAGGTCCCCTAGCAACTCGCATGGGGACTGCCTTTCCTGAGGCCACCAGAGCGGGTCCCTGAGGTTCCCGTCGTCACTCGAGAAGACCTGCCGCAACTCGAGAATATCCAGGAGGTTCTCCCCTCCAGGCGAGATGAGGCCATTTCCGCTGAGGCGTCTCGAGGCTGATCACACCTCCCCTCTGGAACTTCGAAAGGGTCCTTCACACCCTTGGTGCAAATCAAGAAGTTCCCAGACATACCGTCTCCACTCGAGAGGAATCACGAGGGTCCCGCCCACATCCAGAGGAGCCCCGTTTCCGCCTCGTAGCTCGAGATGAGGGATCCTTTCCCTGCTTCGTCGGGAAAGAGTTCCCGGCCTTCCCGTCGCATCTCAAGAGGAGGCCCTCTCAACAGGAACGGCGAGAGGAACTGCAGGGTCGTGCCACCACTTCCAAGAGTCCCCCAGATGTCTCAGTCCATTCCAGAGGAACCTCTTTTCCCTTCACCGGCTCGTCTTTCACGCCGAGGATCGACTCACACCAAGGTGGCACGTGGCACAGCCCTGTGGGAAAGCCTCGTGGGAAAACCTCGAGGGACAGCCTCGAGGGAAAGCCACAGATCCCTTGATCCACGTGACAGGAAGCGTGACACACTACTGCTGCAGCTCGGGAGGAAAGCGCACGTGCATGCCCCCACTCGAGACGAGGCTGACTCCCCTGGGGAAACTCAGAAGCACCCAAGATCCATGGCAACACTGGAGGAGGAATCCTCAGGTCCGGCCCCGACTCCACACAAGGACTGAGGCACCGGCATGGACGGGAGAGGAATCCCGAGAGGTCCCCTAGCAACTCGCTTGGGGACTGACCTTTCCTGAGGCCACCAGGAGCGGGTCCCTGGGTCCCCGTCGTAACTCGAGAAGACCTGCCGCAACTCGAGAAAATCCAGGAGGTTTCTCCCTCCAGGGGAGATGAGGCCCCATTTCCGCTGAGGCGTCTCGAGGCTGATCACACCTCACCTCTGGAACTTCGAAAGGGTCCTTCACACCTTGGTGCAAATCAAGAAGTTCCCCGACATACCCGTCTCCACTCGAGAGGAATCACGAGGGTCCCGCCCACATCCAGAGGAGCCCGTTTCCGCCTCGTAGCTCGAGATGAGGGATCCTTTCCCTGCTTCGTCGGGAAAGAGTTCCCGGCGTTCCCGTCGCATCTCAAGAGGAGGACCTCTCAACAGGACCGCGAGAGGAACTCCAGGGTCGTGCCACCGTTCCAAGAGTCCCCAGATGTCTCAGTCCATTCCAGAGGAACCTCTTTCCCTTCACCGGCTCGTCTTTCACAGCCGAGGATCGACTCACCAAGGTGAGCACGTGGCACAGCTGTGGAAGC